>NC_139954.1:30801314-31041314 GCF_963454915.1 Gymnoscopelus microlampas
ATCAACTTAAATAAATTACATCCTCTACATTTCCTGTGCAAATGTTACAGTACTATATGTTTGTCCTTTTAAATTGTCTGGGTCACCATCATGATTCCACTAAACAATAAATATTACAGACATCTATAAAACGGTTTAAAAACTCAAAATATACACCGGATTTCTAGTGAAATACGCAAGTTCCAGGCCCTATGTCAAACACTAGCCTAATGGCAAATTAACTAGAGTAATTTATCTGTACACATTTACAGTCATTCAATGGGTGGAAGGGTTATCCTCCTCATCAACCTATGAATTATAATCAGTGGTCCATTAGCCTCCTATGAGTTTATCTGAGAAATTATGTATGATTATGTTCCTGGGAATGACATGACTCATTCTGTCTGACTCATTACGGGACATTGTTAACTACAGGCAACCTTTGATTCCTCCAACAGGTTAATCAAGCAGGTGCAACTAGCAATAGATAGAAATCAAATAGGGTACCTTTCAACTGAGTTTCACATTGACAAGGGTAAACTGGTCTCCTACCCTTTGATCTCCAATTTGTGCATTTCTGCCATCCTTTAAGTTCGTTTCCTCTGGGTTGTGAGAGGTGATGGCCGGATAATAATCGATTTAGAGAGTTCTCTAAATAAGCATTACCTTAGATAAAGGCATTAATCAATATACATAAACATGTGATATCTGAGACGACGAGCACTTCATCACATGTACAGGTTTTGTGCATGCATAATAAATTCTTGCATGGATATCTTTTCTTTTTTTTCTCTCTCTCTCTCTTTCACATTTCAATTTCTTTGAAGTCCATCAGTCATAATGCTGCAGCGTAAGCAGGGTAGTCAAGTTGAGGTTTGCCCATCCCGGGGAGCAGGATGTAGGCTAAGGGCGGCTGGAGTCCCGCTGAGGGCCAGCCAGTACAGTTACAGGGGATCATGTAGCCCGGGTTGCCCGGGGACGGGTGCGAGTGAGTGTGCGCTCCGACGCTGCTAGCTCCAGAGAACGCCGTCGCGCCGCCTGGGTACCCCAGCGGAGATGCGTACGAAAAGGAAGGCGGCGACAGTTCGGTCATCTTCGATCCCAGGTCAAAAAACGAATAGGGGTTCGTGGACATGGACGGGTGGTTGAAGAACACCCTGGCCGCTGCGGCCGCTGCCGCCGCCGCAGCCTTGTCGGGGTTCCCCATAGACATGAGGGACTCGGATAGTCCACTGGTAAGACCGCTAACTTTAAGCGCCTCATGCTCTCCGAGGTTGTAGGGCACGGGGAAAGAAAACTTGTCTTTTTTCATCAGAGTTTTGGGCTTCCGTCTGGGTCTGTATTTATAGTCTGGGTGTTCCTTCATGTGCATGGCTCTCAGTCGTTTCGCCTCGTCGATGAATGGCCTTTTCTCTGACTCGGTGAGAAGTTTCCACTCCGCTCCCAATCTCTTGCTGATCTCCGAGTTGTGCATTTTGGGGTTCTCCTGAGCCATTTTTCTGCGCTGGGCTCTGGACCAAACCATGAAAGCATTCATTGGGCGTTTGACGTGATCCATTGGTTTAGACATGTTGGCACAAAGTTTTGCCTGGAAGAAAATAAACGCCACAGAACAAGAAGTTACAGTGTGCGCCGCTTATACTGAATGGGGGCAAATTACAAGGAACACTTCCCTATAAAGTCAAATAATGTATCACTGCCATAATAATCATTATATATTTCAATGAGATATAATGAATTTTCTATGAATTGAATACACAGAACCCCGATGGAAACAACTTAAACAAGCCATAATGCTTTCTTAGGTTTAATCCTTTTTAGCATCCGTTTGTATAGAACTGTACTTTCTGTGCTTTCTTTGCAAACTGCTGAATAAAGTATTCAATCAATCAATCAATCAAATGATCGCAGGATACTTACTTTTAATTCTTCATCCCACCGACGGAGATCGTCTGGAAAATACAAGTGGGCACCGTCCTCCTTATAAGTGTAGAACTTATGTTTTTTGATTCATGATGGCATCCATAAAGTGTTATTATGCCAGAAGAAGCAGAGAAGAGAGTTAAAAGGCTGTCTTGTTTTCCTCCTGTCGCTTGAGACTGCTAACCACCACTCAGCACCAGCATTTACGCAAGTGAATGATAACTCCCAGTTGTCCCATGTGAAATACAGCCTTGTGTGGCAGGTAGCGAAAGTGCCGCCGAGGCACATGCGCAGTAGGTGCTCTGACACTCTAGAGCGCTCTTTAATCCACTGTTTCCCAAACACCGGGTCGGGACCCATTTGTGGGTCGCGGACACATTTGTATGGGTCACGACGAGTAAATGTCCCTTTTTTCATGAATTAAAAACAAATTCAATGATTTTGATCAAACTGATTTCATGAATAAATAAAAAATAAAATCGAATAAATTCCATGAATTTAGATAACAAATGTTTAAAAAGTGGTGAAAATAGCAGATCTCCAAGCTCAGGCGGTTGTGAGCTTGTAGATCTGCTATTTTCACCATCTTGAGTTCCTGGGAAAACCTTCACATTTCTCTTTTGGGTCTTCTTGAGCTAAAAAGTTTGGGAACCAGAGCTTTAATCTCACCCTGAGCATCACGGGGAGCGACATCCAGGGGGAAACATACCCCACACTCTGTATCTCCGTCTCATACAAAACTCTTTTAACTCACAACCCTTACCCCAAACTGTTACAACTCTACATAATATAGTCTATAGACTTTTTTTATATATCGGTTAAAAATAAATATATGTAGCCATGCTGTAGCTGTTTACCTATTTATTTACAGTATTTTGATACTTTGTCTCAAATTGATGTCGTAGCTATAAGTTCATATACGACATCAACTTGAGACAATCTGTTTGTATACTTCATATTATGAACCACTTAAAGATGGCAACACAAATAGGCCTACTAAAGACGGGTGTTTGATCCTTAAAAAAAAAAAAAAAGATCATCGGAGTTAAAGTTTGCAGAATGCCAGGTGCATTCATTATGTCGGAGTCGGCTGCCAGCTTGCACAGCATCCCAATGTCAGCCCACTATACTGACTGACTGGACTTTAATTGGAGTGGGGATTGTATGGATGCATGAGGTCCGTCTCATTTAAACACTGATTATTAGATGGGTTGCCTTATTCCTCTGCTGCTCCACCACCACTCTTTCTCCCCCCGTGTGTCTTTTCTTCTGTTATTTGATAAAAAATTGCCAATCAAAGGTCAGTATAGGCCATTGGTTCTCAAAGTGGGGTCCGGGGACCCCCAGGGGTCCTCGGAGGGGTACCAGGGGGTCCCCAGCACAATTTGTTAATATATGATTTTAACCACTTTAACCATAGCCTATGTTATATGTTACAAGCTCATAGCTGCACTATGAGCTTGTAGATCTGCTATTTTTGAAAAATCTTGAAAATGTGTGCAAATCTCAGGCCTATATATCAAGAAAAAAAACATTTTTAACTAAAATATATTTTCTTCTGGAGGTCCCTGGCACAATTTGTTTTTAGATGGGGCTCCACTGCCAAATACATATCATTTTGGGGGTCCTTGACATGAAAAAGTTTGAGAACCACTGGTATAGAGGCTACTCTGTAGGTTTCACATCTTTCATCTTCATCAGTATCCCCCTCCATTCAACATTGGTGGCACTGGCACTAAAAAGAAGCCCCATGTCTAGACGGCAGCGAGCTATAGCCTACTACTATAGCCTGTATGTCTTCCTTAATTTTCGGATATTGTGCATTTTGTCATAAATGCGCCTAAATATTGAGGAGGGCTGAAGTGTTTCTAATCGTGCTTATAGTGAAATTAATTATTTTCCTGAAATCCCCCTTTCACTTTCACTTCAAAGGACTTTCCCAAGGGCAGCGAATCGACAACTGAAATTAGGTTGTCGAATATTCAACTAAGCAATTACAGTTTATCTAAAAGGACTTGTTGAGTAAATTGTACGTTTAAGTGGTTTGTTTCCCGCACCTTCTCTGTTGTATATAATTATCAAAAGGAAACAGAGAAAAGCTGCATCCAACAATATTGTCATTGTCGAATTAGCTATAGCCTAGGTCTTGCGTTTAAATTACGAAATGGGTGTCAAATTCAATTCAATAGACAGTTATTTTTTTAATTATTTAACCTATATGCAAATTTTAGTACCTACTGTGCACATAGGCTACTAAGCCTCCCCTTTAAAGAACGATTAACAAATAAATGGTATTGGCCTATTATTAGCATATTGCTATTGTTAGGCTATATTATTATTACTGCCTAATTATTAGGCTTATTATTATTATTATTATTATTATTATTGTTGTTGTTATTATTATTAATAATAAATAATAATAGTCTGAGTCTTGGGATCATGTAAGTAACGTAAATATATATTAGATACGTTGTAGCTATAAATTATAAGGCGATCCTATCCCTGGATGGATGTACAATTTTGAAAAGGCAGCGCTATACATTCACTTGTTTTTTTTTACCTCTCTTTTCCGGAGCAACAGACTATATTGAGTTCGTTTTTTTTCTTTTTCGGTCGAATGAAACGACCGAGCGAGATCAGTGATGTTTTATCCTACTAGAGTAGTGTTCCCAAACTTTTTAGCTCAAGTCAAGACCCAAAAGAGAAATTAGACTTTGTACTGGGACTCAAACTAGTGAAAATAGCAGATCTTCAAGCTCACAAGGTATGGCTTCGTCACTGCGTTATGAGCTTGTAGATCTGCTATTTTCACTACTTCTTAAACGTTTTTTTATTTGTTTATGGAAATGATTTAATTTATTTTATTGTATTCATGAAAAACTATGTTAGAATTCATTTAATTGATGAAAAGTTGTGATTTTGCGTGGGGGGGGGGGGGGGGGGGGGGGGTTAATCTTTTGAAATATACATATAAATGTTTTAATGGACACACAAAAATAGATATTTACTCACTCACTACCCATACAAATTGCTCTGTGACCCAAACATGGGTCCCAACCCACTGTTTGGGAAACAGCGTACTATAGAGAAAGCTCTGAGAGGTCGGCTCTTTTGTCTCAAGTAGGTAACCTGATGACAAGGTGGATGTGATGCTGCACCCGAAGGACCATGCAGCCGATGATTGACAGGAAGACAACTTGCTGCCTAAACTGAGCACCCGCTTCTCTCATCACCGCGTGCCTCCTTTGTAAGGTTGTCATTGACTTCGATAACATTCCAGCAATGAAGAAGCACTCGAATCACTCCGCATGGAGCCTCTCCTCCAGTGACACACAAACTGGCGCAATATTGCAGTGAATTATATGAATAACTTACGGGGGGAGTTCTTATCAGATTCAGGACCCGGGAGTTGATAAATGTCCACTGCACTGAGCACACAATGCTATGCTTTTCAGGCCCTTACCCTATCATGAGATTTCCTAAAAAAAATCCAAAGGAATTCTTATAGTAGTTTGGGTTTATTTGATGTTTGTGCTGGATTATTGTTCATTTTCTTGTTCTTTTTCAGATGATAAATACGCCTAATGTATTAGAGCACAAATTCAGAGGACTATAGCTATAACCTGACATGTTTTTCTTTGATCACCAGAAAGTCAGTGACACATTATATCTCCTTAATGAACTAATGGGATATTTTACAGCATGAACAAAAAAACACCCAAAAACATGTCATTTAATTAAGATCTGATAAATCAAAACAAATGACATTGGTATTTTTTCTTCCTTCCCTGCACATTTATCTTTGCTCGAGTCCTAGAAATAACACTTAATAATTCAAGATGAGTTAGTGAGAGAGGGAGAATTACCAGCCGATAAAAGCCTGGGTCCAGTCTCTGAGACGGAGCCAGCGTTCCCACCTCACAGCACACTGATGATAAGACTGAATAGAAAAATATCATGCAAATAGAAGGCAGACAGCAGCACAACAAGCCCATGGGGACATTTTCCAACCCAGAGAGATCACACACAGTTCACTCTAAAGTGCTAAAGCCATCACTCTGAAATGGAAGCCCCCTGGAGGTGCAAGAATCTTCAAGATAGCGCCAACTGGTTATTCTGTTCAACACTCCACTAACTCTTGGAGAACGCACAACAAATTTCATAGAGTGAGTTGATTAGGTTCCCTTGATAATCCCAGTTTGCCTAAATAAGCACCTGATGTACAAAGAGCCTTGTCAGACATATGTACTGTTTACCCCTGTTTACTGTCATTCTCAATAGGAAAGACAAACAAGTAAAGCACAAGCAAACAAACAAGAACAATTTGGAGGGAGTTGTGGGGTCAAACATTTCAAATGAAATCAATTGTTTTCAAGAGGACATCTGTTGAGCTCTTTGAGTTGGCTATTGCACTGTGAAATCCCAGTGTTAATTCAACTCAGAAGAGTGTACATAATGGAACCAAATGGACCCTCATTTGTACACCCTTCTGAGTTCAAATAAGACACAGGATTTTACTGCGTACTATCAGTCTTTCCTTTGACAAAATAAAGAAGGCAAACATGCGGTAAACAACAACATGGACTATCAGCCACTTCAGAATCCACAGACCGGAGAGCATTTACGGCTACATGAAAGTTTGCTCATTATCTGGGAGGTTTGTGGAGAGGGAGAGGGCGGAGGTCCTGATTGTGCACCTGATGTGGTCCTTTCTGCTTGTCTGATCACAGCACTGCCTTCCGCCCCCACGGATCATCCCCCTTCCTGTCACCTACAGTACAGGCTCAGGCTGCACCCAGTGGTGGACAAAGTACTCAAGTAAATACTCGAGTATTCAAAAGTACTACATTCCCGAAGTACATTTTCTTTTTGAATGTCAATGCGTGGCTGCATTGAAATCAAGGACATTTCCAAACATTTTCGACTATATTTGAAAAAATAGGGAAAATAACAGATCTACAAGCTCACAACGCACCAGAATGGTCACGCCGGCTGTGATCTTGTAGATCTGCTATTTTCAGGTGATTTGAAATAGGGCTTAAGTGGTTAATTCATAATATATTCATAAGAGTCTCTTCCTCAAAATGTAGTGGAGTCAAAAGTACAATATTTCTATTTGAAATGTAGCCGAGTGTACAGAAAAAAAGGAGAAGTGAAGGTACGGGGGAAAAAAGAAAAAGAAAACCCAAAATGTACTGAAGTTACTGGCCACCACTGTCTGCACCATGGCCAGCCACAGTCAAATCCTCAGTGTACATTTAACCATGAGTGTGAAAAATTGACATACTGTATAAATAAATGATGATTTTACAGTGCATATGGAATAGGTGCACACCTAACCACACTCAACGTAGTCATCTCACATTAAGGTGTGTGTGTGTGTGTGTGTGTGTGTGTGTGTGGGTGAGAGAGATATAGATAGCCTTTATATAGGATATATCTATATCTAGAGAGAGAGTGTGTGTGTGTGTGTGTGTGTGTGTGTGTGTGTGTGTGCGTGCGTGCGTGCGTGCGTGCGTGCGTGCGTGCGTGCGTGCGTGCGTGCGTGCGTGCGTGCATGCGTGCGTGCGTGTAGGTGTTTGTGTGTGTGTGAGAAAGAGAGAGAGAGAGAGCGGGAGAATGTGCATGCATGCGTGCGTATGTATGTGCGTGTGTGCGTGTGTGCGTGCGTGCGAGTGTGTGAGCGTGTGAGCGTGCGTGCGTGTTTGTGTGTGTTTAATGGCTTTCATTAATCCATATCTGCCTATGCCAACTGCTCCACTTTTTACAGATGATTTTCAGATTAAGGACTTAAAGATATACAGAGAAACATCGTAATATTCCATTAAAAATGTATTAATAAACCAATTTATAAGCATCATTGATAATATGATATTGAAGCTGAGAAGGGGGAAATATAAACTGGTTCCAGACATTGTCTGAAACAAAATTCTATTACAGTTAATTGTTTTACCGATGTGGCCTAGTTTTGTTTAGACTGTAGTTTCTTGAAATAATTTGCCATTGTTGAAGATTTAGAAAGATAAAAAAATAAATAAAAGGTGCCTTAATTAACAGTCAGACATTTGTAATTAAATGTTTATAATTTATTTTACAAGGTCAGCAAATCAGAATTATAAGTACTATTTACAAAACATATGAAATATGTTGTAGAACAAATGCTCATGATCTCGAGAGCCGGTATTGAAAGTCAATTTGTCACTATCACATGCCTTTAGCAAGAGAATGTTATCTTAAGTGAGCCCTTGATATAGTGCTAATGACAAACAGTTTAGTCTTGTGAGGAATCCAATTGATTACTATTTAAAGATGTTTGCGTTTAGATTAAAAGTCATTTTGTCTAATGGGGCTCCTTTATACTTTCTTACAATACGTAGAAAATATGCTTAAGTGCAAAGCGACATAATGACAGGATTGGTAAATAAACAATACACACTTCCGTGTTACTTAAAATGAGTCACACAGAATGTCAGAATAAATACATAATTAATGTGAATAAAGTTAATATTTTGTTGTGATTTAAAATTGTGACCTATTTTGAACGTTGTGTTCTGAAAATATATTCAATAAATGCCAAATTAGTTGTGCAGTTCTGTAATCATTGTAATTATACAGTCTTTATTGCTCCTTAGGGCAGACTTTCACGTCTTTGTCTCAGCGGGAATTATTTTGGTGAAGAACCAAAATATTTACTCTACCACAACCTAAATATTATGCATATCAAGAGGAATTCAGAAATAATCCTCTCATAGAGCACAGTATTAACTTAATCACATTAGTGAAAATACTATTGATAGTGGTCATGATCCTTAGTGAGGGAATCGCTACCCTCACAATAAAACTGCCATACAAGATAGAACACATTGCACCATGTATTTAAAGACTGGGGACCGGAACTGGGTATTGGCCCTGAGGAGTGTGTGTGTGTGTGTGTGTGTGTGTGTGTGTGTGTGTGTGTGTGTGTGTGTGTGTGTGTGTGTGTGTGTGTGTGTGTGTGTGTGTGTGTGTGTGTGTGTGTGTGTGTGTGTGTGTGTGTGTGTGTGTGTGTGTGTGTGTGTGTGTGTGTGTGTGTGTGTGTGTGTGTATACATTGTATGAACATGCATGAGGATGGGTGTGGAGATTCAAGGGCGATTGTCAGTCCGATCTTTGAGGATTGGAATTGTCACATACAACAAACTTTGAAAGCGCATTCTAAAAGGAGAATAGCTATACATAACGATGAGGAGTCCACAAGATTGATAAGAGCTTAATCTTTAAACCATGTCTCGTCAATGGCATTATGTGTAATCTCCCACTGCCAAATACCTCCACACCTCGAGGGGGCAAACAAAATAACAGCAGCAGTCAAATAGACTTCCTGGATCATTAAAGTACGGCCTTCCAGCCCTTTGTCAGAAGTCAGATTTCCAAACACTGATTGCTGCTAACGTTACCACCCAGGGGGCAGTATGTTTGGCTTACACCTTCCACGTCTTCCCTGTCCCTGAATCCTGTGGTTTAAAGCCAGTGATACTTGTTTCCCTGCAGGCACCCCGATGACTTTTCCCATGATAAACTATTTTCAACCATTTAGACGGGATACATTATCGCTGGCCCTTTTTCCTCATTATATTGCCCTTATCGGCACAGCATCACTGCAAAGCCCCAAATAGAGAGTTGTAATTACCCAGACTGCCATCTGATATCAGCTCCTCTATCAGCTTCATCACTGCAGGTCCTGCTAACTCATCATAGGGACAGAGGGAAGAAAAGGCCTGCTTGTGGCACAGACCGCCACAGATAGCTCATCTCTCAGATACATTTATAGTTCCAGTTAGGATCAGAGGTAACTGATGCATCCAGGCAATTTTTTATCCAGCCCTCTCCTCCTGGCCCCACAAAGACTGCTCTCTCTCAGTCCTCTGCTAGTCCTGCTCGCTCTTTATGTGGAGGCAGAATTGAAACCGCTCAGCAAACAAAAAGTGATCCAATCTCCTTGAACCTGTGGCAGTGCACTGACATGCTATTTGGGCCTTCATAGTGTGCCATCGTCCTTCAGAAAGAAGAAAGCGAATAGGCGCCTTGTTCATCTTTGACATTTTGTGCGAGCTCAAAGACAGTACATGGGAACGCTGGCATCCCTAAAGGTTATAGTGCTCCTCGCTTTTTAACAAACTTTTTGCTTTCAACACTTTCTCTGGTATTATGGAAGCTATATGGTATTAGGGATGTGGACACTTGGCACTCATGAGTTGAGCAAAAGTAAAGACCCTTGAGTAAGCTTTTCACATTTTTTACCAGGCTAGTAAGAATAAAAGCCAATAAAAAGATAAAATAAAATAGATCGACTTAGATTCTGACACAAGACATCTCTGAATGAATGGGTTAACTTACATGCAGTGTATCAATAATATAGACTATCAACAGTGAATATGAGAATATCTATGAATATAATTACAGTGTCAACAGGCCTTCAACAGTGAGCAGTATCTGGGTAACATAGATTATGTACAGTACATCTAACCTCTATCAACAGTGTATATATTAATATATGTACGGTCTATCCCCAGTGAATATATGAGTGAATTTAAGTAAGGCTCTCTTACATCCTAGTTGTCCATGTGCAAGTGTTATAGAGCCAAAGCTGGAGTCAGAAATCCAAAAGAACAGACAATGTAAGTCAAATCAGTATCTGATAAGGCAGACCGTCATCTTTTACTCTTACCTTTAACCCACACCCTCCTCACTATATAACCATGCACACACACATGTGCGTCATTTTTGTCTCTTATACACGATTTGGCTCCTGATTGTATTTCTTCATTGTTCATTTTGGACAACTGTGACGCCACACAAAGAGAGCATGCAAAACATACACCATGACAGAGAACTCATTTGTAATATTTGACAAAATGCAATTGCGCTATTGTCATGTCCTTTCTATACCCATGTCTGTCCAGTGAGACACAATAGTCCATAAGAGAGCAAGTTGGAGTGCATGTGTACTTGTAGAATCATACATGGCATGCTCAGTTACATCTCTTCCCTCCACTATCCTGCATTGTGGATGTGTCCATGCCCTACTCTGTTATAACACTGAAAGGGCCTTTGTACATCTACTCATCAGTATGTCAGCGTGACTGTGACCTCTATCAAATAGAGAAATTGCACGGATGCATTGGAACTCTATAGTTCCCATGGCCTGGATGCCTTCTAACAGAGGCACTCTAACGCTGTCTGAAAGGAGAAATAAATCTTATTTGAGGAGATTAAGTGACCAGGATAATAACCATGTCATTGAGAGAGAAAAAAACTCCCCACTTTTCAATGGAGAGAAATAACAGAGTTCCTGCAGATGGCTCATTGTTGCAGCTGAATGTCACATCTCTCAAGGTAAACCCATTATAGTAATGTTGTCTGACATGCCAGAGGGACAAAACATGAGACCACTTGGTACATTGTGACATATTTGAGTTGTAACAAGCAGTGCAAGGGTTCATCACACCAGATACATAACATTGCATCTTGCTTCCTCGTTTCTATCTGAGGGTACATATACATGAGGTTGTACTTGTTTCATTTGTGAGTGTGTGTGTGTGTGTGTGTGTGTGTGTGTGTGTGTGTGTGTGTGTGTGTGTGTGTGTGTGTGTGTGTGTGTGTGGGTGTGTGTGTGTGTGTGTGTGTGTGTGTGTGTGTGTGTGTGTGTGTGTGTGTGTGTGTGTGTGTGTGTGTGTGTGTGTGTGTGTGTGTGTGTGTGTCTCTAATGTGGGCTTGAATGACAATGTGATCAATGGGAGGGCAAGTGTCCTGTCAGCACGTCCTGTTTGAAGGGGTAATGACAGTGCCTGTCTCAGGTGATCTCATTATTTGATGGACACAGCGGTGGAGAGGCTACATTCATGCTAGCCTCTCTCGTGTTGCTTAATCAACCCATTATTCATGCAGAGCACATGAGACACTTATGGGAATTATTGATCATATTTTGACAGAGTATTCTCCTCTCCATAATCAGCAATACATTACTGCCACACTGCCTCTGTGCACATAGTGTGTGCACGCGCGTGCGCACGCACAGTCAAACACACACACACACACACACACACACACACACACACACACACACACACACACACACACACACACACACACACACACACACACACACACACACACACACACACACAGAGCATTAGATGCCACGGGAGAAGGGATACACTTATCAGTATTCCAAAGGAGGCAGTCTGTGTTTGTGGGTTAAGATAATGTTTGCCTAATGATTTAAATAATCTGTTTATTTCCTATGTTTATCTAAAGAGCCTGCACGGGGAGGGGTTGCAAAGGAACAGGAACAGGGGCTTTTTATAAATCAAAGACTTCAAAGCACTAATCGGGTGCGTCAAGATTAACGAAGGACTATTGTGAACGCTCCTCTTTGACGCTCCTCTTTGGTTTTTGTACCATGGCAGCTTTTATGTTTGGCCACAAAAAAAAGTGGATAGTCCACCTAAATAGCTGACTATACCCAAAAGGCCAGGACCCCAAAAGAGTCCGATGATTGACCCACGGGATGCTTTGGCTAAAGACGGCTGTGACACGCCTAGAGAGCAAGGCTGCAACAGGCCCCCTGGGGCTGTTTGCCTTCGACAGCATGAGCCAAATGTGTCTGCTCCGACCAAATTAAGCCTTGCCAAGGGTCAAGTCAAATCAATAAGGTAATGCATAAATTGTCCCTTGTGATAATTACTACGAGGAACAGTAATTACAAAAGACATTCATTCACTGCTTAGATTTTGTGCCAGCGGAGGGGTTCACGTGGTCCTGATTCATCTGTGGGCAAACAATTGATGGAGGAAGCGTCTTCTTTTTTTTTTATCAAAGCAGCAGTCGATTCTTTTAAGGAACAGTCGGTGCACACTAGCCCAGGGTCAAAGCAGATTTGGGTATGCCCAGGAGTTGTTTGAAGGTTTTTGAACCCCTGTGTAGTTTGCTCCAGGGTTCTTACATTGATCAGTCACTTATGTAGCGATGACAAGGGTTTCACAAAATACACACTTTTGTTCCCCCCCGACAATACTTCTCGGACATTAGCATAATAAAACAAAAAATCTATAGGGACTATTTAGGGATAAAACCTTGATGTCCTCAGCTCCGCTATAGACACAAAGAGCCCCATACAAATGCCACACTGCTTTAGCAGGGGAGACAACCTGTATACATTTTGATCTTTCTTTCTTCCCAGCCACTTTGAGGCATGGCACAAACATTGTACAGGCATTCTATTCTAAGCCCCAGGTTGCAGCTGGTCTGCCACTTGCTGTGCACTGCCAAGTGCAAGGAATGGCTCTCTTTTATCAGAATGGAGCAAATCTGGGCTAATGTGTCTGCAAGAGAGAGTCCCAGGGAGCCTCGCTCTTCCATTCTTTGGCCATTCTTTCCACTTTTCTCCTCTCCTGCACTTGGGATAATTGCAGTTTAATTGGGTGACAAGAAATGAAAACTGTGTCCACATTATCTAGGATTATCTCTTTTTCCTCCAGCCTGCCATCAATTCAAAGAAGCCCATTTATCAGAGTAGGGAGGCTGATGCTTGGTCAGCGGTGGCGAAGCTTTGAGCACCAGTTAGCAAAATGAAGAGAGAACGGAGCCGTGAGCAATGGGAGGGGGGGGCTCTGACAGCTAAGAAAAATGCTCTTTGTATCTTATCCTAAACGTACATTCATCTTCAAGATGCATATCTTTACAGCACTCAGAATCAATAGAAATACAGTAATACTATTCTAAAGAACAATTTCCTTCCCCCCACCCAAAAAAAGAAATATGGGAAAACAGTATCAGTTTTACTACTGTCAGTTTGCTGACTGAAATTCAACGGCAATATTTTGTATCGTTGAAAGCCTGTATTTAATAATCTGAAAACATTTCACAAAACGTTGAGATACGCCACATCACTTTAGCAACCGCCACAAAAACTGTCCATGAATACCAATAAGTCCCCTTGCATTGTGGTTCTGGATGTGCTCTGTAGCCAGTTCCATTCATTTGTATTCATCCATTCCTCAGCGTTCTTGAATTCTGCATGGCGAGGTTATAAACATCGAGTCATTCTCAGGCCAGAGCAAGCCTACCTTCCCTTTTGTCTGAGCTGTACTCAGCCTTAAAAGCCCCTTTCAGGGGGCATGAATGCACTTCATTTTCTCTCTAAGAACTTTTCATTGATAGCTGCAAAAGCGAAGGTTGTTTAGAGAAGGAAGGAGAGACAATGAGAACAAAAATGAAAGCTTTCAGATTCCATTATGAGCATTGCCCTCCATTCTTTTCAGCTGTTTATACGTTTTCCTCACAATAATGCTCCTTTGCCGTAATATGCTACGCGGACTGCTGGAGACGACTCTAAATGGGCCTTGCATAAGGGTTATGGTAATAAATACTGGAGAAATTATGGAGAGACTTTGTAGGCTGGCATCCTGGGAGAGGATCAAGGTAAAAGGGACTAGATCAGAAAACGGCTTCGTTAATACTTCTTCAGCCTATGTATGCAGGCAGATGAAAGAAAACAGACCTTGCCAGTGCACTATATACCTATTCAGACTCAAATGCATTGTGTAAAAATTTAATCGTTTGGTGGAAAGAGCAGGCTTTGTGCAGCGCTGAAGCACTGAAATCTGCTGTACAATGACGTTGCTGGAGTGCTTTCTGTTCAGAATTCTACAGGGGTCCTTCCTCTAAACACAATAATATGAAGGTTACAGGATATATTGTTTGCTCTTAGGTGTGTTTGTGAGTGTGTTCATGAGTGTGTACTGTACATGTGTATATGCACGTGTAGGGTATGTGTGTGGACACGTGTGTTTGTGTCGTAATATTGATTTGCATCCTTATTCATGCGGTGCAAAGTGTTCATGAAACTTTATGTGGCACTCCTTAGCTATTTTTCTCTTATTTCTATTATACTGCTCAATAATTTAAATGGACACATTCGCAAATGATAACCGACAAACACATAGCACTTAAAATGTTTGAACGTGTGCATTAGCGACAGTGGCCCCGCAAGATTGACATGTAGTGTGTCTAGTATAAATAAATGGTAGGAACAGAGAAAATGCATACGTTGATTGCTTTGGGCTAGTTTGGCCAGCAAAGTGTGTGATACGATCAAACCTTGTGAGAGTTGTTGGTCTCAGCTTTTGGGAGGTGAAAGGGACCACTGTTTTGCTGAGTCAGCCTGTCACACAAACTGGGTGGCCCAACACAAACAATACAGTATCCTCAAGAACACCCTTGGCTCACAGCTCACTCTCACAGCCTTCAAGTCTCCACACGGGGCAAACTGACAACCGCAGTGTGAAGACAAGGAGTACATTTTATGATGCACACAGTATGTTTACTAAATTACTTTTAATTCTACCTGACAAGAACAAATGACCTAAATCATTACAGCCTTTAAGGCTATACCTGCATTAAATATAGGCCTATCCTTCAACAGTTACCATTACATTACAACCATTACAATCAAAATGGTGCTGGCCAGGCTGATAGTGGAAAGGGCTGTTTCATGACCAAGGTCCATGCTGGGATATTGCTGTGGTAAACGGCTTCCACATTCATTCAGGCCGTGTTAATCATTTTTACACCGGGCGGGCAGCAGTATAACATTGCTAAAGGAGAATTGCTTCAACCTGGTCAGTGCAGGGAGCAGTTCGTCTAATCAGGGTGCAAATAAGGTTTGATCACTGTCCAGCGTAATCTAGCCCACAAGCAGCATTTAAAGCAGTAAATCAAGCGTCGAGGAAGCTGCAGGTGCTGCCTCACAGACAGACCTCCCCCTGGGGGCCCTAGACTAGGGGAATAAACAGCAAATAAATGGCAGTGCTGCTGAGAGCGATGAGGTGATTAACTCACCACAGGGCAGTTTCTCATTATCCCCTTAACCCAGACGGAGACCTACCCAATCTTTACACCCTGTCTCACGTACAGTAGGGAGCTTGCTGACTGACACTGTCTGGGCTATAGTTACAATGAGATAAAGTTTGTACACGACGCATGCAGTTGATGTGTAAAGAAGCGGGGATGGATGTGTGGGTGTGTGTGTGTGTGTGTGTGTGTGTGTGTGCACGTCCACCATATGTGTCGCGTACGCTGTCTCTGGGGAGAGTGCTAATGTGTCACTTCCATGGCTCATTTCCTTCAATTACTGTGGCTGGACCTGGAGAGGCCACCAGCAGTCCACTGACAGCTCCATATGGGTCCCATCACCGCTTATCATGGGCCACTCATGGACAATTAATTTACCCTTCATTGGACGTGACATATTAACACCAACACCACAGAGTAAAATCCTCAGTGTTAATTTAACTCAAGTATACACTCTCAGAGTTACACATGGGTAAATTAACACAGTTATGTCGCAGTTATACATCATACGACGCACACTTTGTTCATTGATGCCAGGCTTTCATAAAAGTCACTAGACATTATGAAATTCAAGTGTGTTTATATTTACACAATCACATTTGAATCTCGTCTCTCAAATAGACACTATATAGACATTATCATACTGTATAAAACAACTAGAAACATGGTTTGGTATAATGCACAGAATGAACAAATGTTACAAAA
The DNA here is from genome assembly GCF_963454915.1 of Gymnoscopelus microlampas. Classification (NCBI taxonomy): domain Eukaryota; kingdom Metazoa; phylum Chordata; class Actinopteri; order Myctophiformes; family Myctophidae; genus Gymnoscopelus; species Gymnoscopelus microlampas. Next base: position 30,817,814 of record NC_139954.1, read on the forward strand.
GTAAAGGACGGGGACGGGGACGGGGACGGGGGGGTTGGGGGGGTATTTGAAGACAAAATTCAAGTGATGCAAACTCACTTTATACATTTCTGGTGCTCCAGAGAAACAAAGTGAATATTCTATTGAAAAATGTTGATTTAGCCCATCGCCTGAATATAAAGCGGCATCCGACATACTTTGAAATGAGCTGCACTGTTTTCCATTGTGCTTTTCCCCTTGGTTTCAAAGCAAATTAATTAACATGATACAGAAAAAAGGTAGAATGCAAATGTTGGAACCCGCACTTTAAGCCTGGGTATCCTTTTGTTCCCCTTTATTGTACCAAATTATTTAATTGGGTCTCTCTGATTGTGCACAGACACAGGAAGGAACACAGGCCATTGTTGGCTCCATACAAGCCACAATATGGTATCAAATTCAATTCCCATCAAAACGGCAGGCTGCCATAGAGCCCACAGCGGCCCTGGAGATTAATGAAGATCTGCATCAAGGCAAAGCGCTGGTCTGAGATGGGAGATTTCGCCCCAAATAAAAGACCCCTTCACCAAGAACAAAGGGGGCCCTGAAAAGCAACGGGATGTTCTGAGAGGATGAAATAAATCAAAACAAACAAAGGAGTTTGGGAGGGGAGGGAAAACGCTTCTGGAATAAAGTAATTTCTTTCCTTGTCATTCGATTTACTTTACTTAATCAACAGGTTGAAGTGCCACATGGTGATGTTTTTGATACATAACAAAGAGATGATTGCTTTGTATTGTACAGGGATTGAAACAGTTATGCAAATATCAATGTAAACATTTCAATATTTGATCATTTTTATAGAAACGAATTCTAGGTAATAGTCTATTGTCTACTTACATTCCATATAAATAGAATAAAATGTCAAGTATTTCATAAAATATCTGAGTCATATTCTGCCAAAAACGTATTAGCTTTTATGGTACGTGCTAAGCTTTGTGTAAGACCTGCTTAGCCTCCCATAAAGCAAGCAAATCATAGCCTACGTTGATTATGGTGCATTCATGGAGGTATTATGAAGAACTAATATGAAACGTCAACAGAGGAGAGAAAACAATGACTGACAGTCTGAATTGAATTAATACATAGCTTTTCTCCTCTTTGTCCTTTGAAATAACAGTCATCTGCAGGGAGACACACTTCAACTGTATTGAAAGAGTGTGAATTGATTTCTTTTCTTCCTCTTTTTTTGGGGTACAACTTCAACAACTGGATGACTAGCTCTCTGAATGCAGGGTGTCGACAGGTGGGCTCTTTCAGTGGAGGGTAGCACAACACCCTGTTTTTTGTCAGAGACATTTCACTCTCAGTATTTGCCCCTGTTCAAATTTTGAGCTGTCGATTGCCACAAGTAAGTTACATTATTCATGTCTCGACTCAGAACTGATGTGTTAAATTTTCATACCCTAATTGCATTAGATTTTTAATGTGTTGCACTTGCATAAGCACGACTGTACTGTAGGGATTCTAAAACAATTTTACAATGTTTAGACCTCCATTCCAGGTGAAATATGACAATGTCTCATTGTAAATGCATGATATGAATAGATTTGTCTCATTCTGAATAAAAAGATTAAACTGAGATCACAAAGCAATATTGAATCCTAAACTTTTTGCCCACTGCCACCCAAACAGTGCACTCCACTCTTTTCACATTCTGCACATGGTGTGTCTCAGCCCACCATATTGACTTCATTTCCCACCATTCATAGATGCTGCTCGCTGGACCAGAACATTCCAGCTGCCACCTCGACATCTCATTATTTTTCTGAAATATCAAGCTTGTATCTTCTTGATAAATAATTCGCAGTAGTATAATGTATCAGACTAAAACATATTTTCAGGGGGGCACAGAGGTTAAAGTGCCAATCTCACCTTTTTAATTTTTTTTCGCCCTGAAGACAGGGATTTCCATATATAGAGTGACCATGGTTTGTGTTCAACATGAGCAATCGGGATGAAGCGTGCGGCGACACATATTGCTGTCAGAGATTGGAAATGAGGCCTGCTAACCTGTAGGCAGCCTTCCCAGACCAATCAGCTTTGCACATTGCCAATGCCTTTACCGCCTCTAAAAAGAATTGTGACTGTGAAGTTTTTATCGGAGTCGTTGACAAACATTACTCTTTAATGCAGTTTTGTAGAAATGCATTCTTATCCCTCTTGGAAGGCATTTATCTACTTGAAACCTGCAAAATGGTTGCCACGGGGAAGGATTTCTTTTAATAGACTACAATAGGCCCAGTATGGGACACATTCTGATGTTTGTGAGAGATAGGGGGCCCGGCCGTATATTCATGGGAAATTGTTTATCTTCAAGCAAGAGGAGTGAAAAGGGCATTTTACAATAGCATTTTAACTTTCATCTGAAATGATTCTTTTCACTCATATAAATTGTCCTTTAGAATTTCAGACAGATGCTTTTCAGAGAAAATACCCATCTTCTGAAGGAGACATCATTGAAAATGAATACAAACCACCCAAGGTATTAAATAAAATACAACACTGGCTACCTAAGACATTAACCACACTGCTAGGATGAATGATAGATGGATAGACAATCAATCAATCAATCAATCACTACTTGAGCTCAAGAATATTCAATGCAATTCAAAGGAGCTTTATTGGCATGAGAAAACATACATTTACATTGCCAAAGCAAGTGTCAAAATATAATAAAAACAATTCATGAAAAAAAATATTTGCCACGGTTTTTAGTTTGCAAATGCACATCTCTATTATTTCATTTTATTTTTTTGACACAAAAACAGCTTAAAACTTATATCTACAACTACGTCCTCTTTGTGAGGGTCTCTAAATGAATTAACCATCTAGGAAGAAGTGCTCAGTGTGAAGCAAATGATCCATGGAACGTCCCATTCAGGAATAGCCACATTGTGCAAGGGTGCTGTCTCTCATGCCTTGGTGCAGTTTTGGGGTTCTTTCTTGTGAGGTCCTTGTGATGGTTGGGCAGGGCAAATCCCTGGCCCTATCTCTGTAACAGGGGCCGGGCAACCAGGCCACACAATGCAAGAGCAGGGCCTGAAGACGGGGGGCCTTGTGCTCTCTTAACGCCACTCTCAGGAAACGGGGACAATAAATCAATAGACTGTCCCTCTCCGGCAGGGGCCAAATGTAAACAAATTGAAAAGAATCGAGAACAAAACAGATTGGTGACTGAAACACACAGACTCAATGGGGGGACTCCTAAAACTGGAATGCCTTTGTGGCGCTTTCCTTACAGCTTGCAAACTGATTTGTGCCATTCACGGCAACATGACAGTTTATTAAATTAATTTCAGTGTGAAAAACATACAGTCTTGACTGATTAACCAAAAAAGAAAAAAAAAGAAAATAGGTAGCAAACAGTCATACAATATAATCTGTAAGGCTACAAAATGTATTCCGTTTTGTAGAGTTTAGTGTGTTATACTTCTCAGCAACTTCTCCATATGAGCCGCAGCAGCATCTTACACTGTACAATCCTGCGTATTAATTTAACTCTGAGGGTGTACATAAGGACCTTTTTGAGTTAATGTGTACCCTCTCAAGAGTTGATGAACACTCAGGATTTTACAGTGTACACTGTACAGCATCCAGCACTCAGGGGCACAAACACAGAACATGTCAGGGCTGTACGCCACAAGTTCCATTAATGAACCTGTAAAAGGTTTAGTTTTTTTTTTCTTTTTTAATGAGAGAATCTGTTATCAAACCTCTTCATATTTCACTGAGGTGGAATGGTGCACCACATTTGCGAGGCAGAACTAATGCTATATAAATCTCAAGTAATAAGCAGGCCCTGGGGACATCATCTAAATGAAGATTTTACACCAATTTGAACCTGTCTGCAATTTGAATCCCGCCTTAAGTGCATTTGTTTAACAGGTGCTTGAGATGCAAGCATTTCCGAAGTGTCGCTATGTCTTCTTTATTAATTTCAGGATGGTGAGTGGGCGGGGGAGTATGAAGAGAAAGGGGAGTTGACAAACTCTAATCAAAGGTTCAGAGGGGGCTGACTCCGCCATAGAACCAATGTACTTTTTGCTTCATTTGCAAACTAATGATTTAAACCCCTGCAATCTGTTTGGGGTCAGCTCCTGTGTATTTTGGATACGCTTGGCTATTAGCATCAGTGAAAGCTTCAGATGTGTCAAGTCTGCTTCCCTCCAGTGATAGTCACCTACTTTAATTTCCCTGCAGGCCTCAGAGGGGGATGAATTCAACTAAAATCACAAGCTGTTTTGTTGGCAATCCTTTGTGACCTATAATGAATCTAATGAATATAAAGAGAGGGGGAGGGAAGGGGGGGAGAGGGATAGAGGCGAATACATTTCGACCACGCTGTGTGGCTTTTACTTGACGATTTGTGACCCTCCACAATGGGACAATGGCGAGTGTTTTTGTAGCCTTAATTTGCCTTTGTGTTTCAGCTTCATCACTTTCACCGGCAAGCATTGAAAGTCGTCAGTCGAAGAATAACTGCTGACTCCACGGTCTGTCAGACAAAGGGGAGGCTTTAAGATGAATCCCTAACTATCACTCCAGCCAGCCGTGCAGAAAGAGAAAGGGGGCTCAAAGAAAAACAACAGACAAGTCAAAAGTAGTATCTGCCGGGGTTCCCAAACACACTCGGAGCACTTCCTCTCTCGTCCGACACGCCACAAACAGGGCTTATAGGTACCCAGTCACCATTCTATAAGATGGAGAACCCCCCCCCCCCCTCCATCCACCCCAGGAGTAGTTTGGCACGTTAATTAAAGTGGCTCATCTGATAGGAACCAGGGCTGGTGCGGGTTGAGGCCCAGTGGAGCTGTGGCACTGCTGTTAGAGCCGCGTGTTTCTCAGTGCACTGATTTCACAGGCCCCTCAGGTGGCAGGATCGTATTAACAGCCTCATTGTTCACCCCACCAGCCCACATTCAGGTCAGGACTTTAAAGTTAGAGGAACTTTAACAAATGCCTCTTAACACCTGTGTCTGACTCAACAATCGACTTGGACGAAACGCAGCGCAAGCCGCAGAGTGACCAAAGCTAAACTGTGCGGTACCCACAGTTTAGGTACATGACATTTTAAGTGCTGTGGTGTACACTGGGTAGATGATAAAAAAAAAAGTTCAGTGTCACTGGTCCATGCCGGCATGCTCCCCCGTCCCTGTAATGATTTCTATTCATAAACATGCAGTGTGCTATCCTCCACCTGGCAGCTGCCTCTGTGCATATGAGATTACCATTATGCATCCTTCAGTCCCAAGGATAAACATCTCTCCACTTTTAAAGTTTGCAAGCATGAGGCATATTTTAATGCCATATGACTTAAGCATCCCTTCAGGTATCACTTGCAATCTTTTTTCATTCTATATACATTGTTCAACTTTAATGGGTATCTAATTTGTGTTATCAGCTTACAGGGCAGTAAGTAATAATTTGCATGACTGCCCTAAGCAAATGTGCTTCCATAAGCAGCCTATAGCATAGACAGTGGAATGGATTAACCTCCATATTGGCTATGCCCCGATGATCAATGCTTTTTTAGAAATAAGGAGAACAGATAGTTTGTTGGATTTGTTGGCAATCAGGCTGTAAAACTGCTTGGGGTTTAACCCCCCCTACCTTGCTTTTTGATACTGTTTGGGATAAAGACCTTTAGTCCAAAGCAATAGTCAAATGACATCTCACCTGAAAAACTTCCAGTGGATCTATATCCCTGGCAATGTCAATGACGGTAAAGCACAGTAACCTGAACAAACCCATAATATGGATTTGTACTTATTATGTACTTATTCCCTTCCATCCAATCTCTGCTCTGTAATAAAACCACCATGATCAAATACAGTGTGTATTGCCGCAAGTGCCTCTTAGTCCTCTGGTTAAATTATGCTGCCCTCTATGCTGGCCCACATTAAAAAAAAAGAAATAGAACATGCAGTATTTCTTTGGTTGGATTTGGCTGGTCTGCTATCTGTGAATCTGCAAAGGTATTCAGGCATTTTCAAGTTATTATTCTTTTCATGCCATATTCTTTCTAGCCGATGATAACAAGCCTGAGCAGAGTGAAGGTCAGTGTGATTACTTGAACATGTCAGCTTTACACATTAAAGGCTATCACTACTGATAACCCCTGTGACTCTCACCATACAACTAATACACTTAAGACACTGAGACAGGCTGCGGCCCCACTGAATTATGTCGGAATCCATTTCCCCCTGATAAGACTCGCTTGTCTCATACACAGAGAATTGTAGATCAGACACTCTCAAACTGTCATACTGTATATGCACTTACAATATATACACACTATATATAACAAATATGCTTTAAATGTGTGAATAATGCCTAATATATCTGTTGTTACGCGGTGGTGTTGCTCAGTGTCATGCAACGATGTATAATTAGGCTTAAAACACACAAGGAAGTGTCAAGGAGGCTGAAAACTCCAGAACACCAACCACATTGAACACAAGCTAGTACAGTACATGGACACAGCCTCAACAGTGGCACTGCAGGGTAAATGGGGATACAGCTTGATATTCGACTGGCTTGCATCAGGCATGTGTGTTACGCTCATTAGCTTAGTTGACAGCTAATTGCCATGGTGGGTGGTTATAGTGCTAGGAGCATGATCTTAGGAATATGTCACAATTGTTAATCGGACATGAATGCAAATACAGAATGACAGACTGTGACCGAGTCTCTCGGAACAAAAATAATGTTAACTTTAGAAATGTTCTTGGCTCAGAAATATTACTGTATAAAGACTATAAAAGCAAACCATTGTTCTATTTATTTATTTTGTTCACTTACTCCTGTTCATGGGCCAACACAACAAAATGAATGTATAACAGAAATCCTTTTGGTTTAGTAGTATGCCAAACCATGCTTTGCTGTGGATCTTTCTATAATCCGAGGTTGGTTAGGAATCGCTGCCCCTTATACATTAAGTGGCATAAGGTTGGCCTATACAATACAGAGAATGCATGCAAGGCAACTGAATTTTGGACTGCTGCATATAAAGTGCATAGCATTACCACTAGGGATGTGCAACCTAATTCATATTCCTAGAATGATTTGCAATTTGCAAAACTTATCATATATCTGACAGCAGGGTGCTGCCTCTTTAAAACTGTGCTATTCAAACTTGCATACAGGCTGAAAAAGCTTGTCCATAAAGATTGATTAAGGTTCTAAAGATTTTGTATCAAAAGGGACTCTGATTAAAGCTATCTGCCATAGAGATGACACTCTTTTGCATCTGTCTTGTAATCTCTCTCACTTGGTGAAAATTGTTGTTAATGCGAAAATAATATCAATGCAAACTATATTAATAACCATGATGTGAGAAGTTGGGGAAATGTCATTTAATCAATGAAAACAAATCAAGTAAACCTTGCTATGATTATCTGGAGGAGTGTGAATATTAATGCCTCGGTCCAAATCAATGTCGGGTTGCATATATTGCCACCTGTGTTTACTCATGGTTAAGACATTTCTTTCTTTCCTATTTCCGCTGCATCTCTGAGGGTGATCAATAAAATGCTAAATAGTGATATGATACCAGCTATCACAGTAATTCAACAACAAGAGGAACAAAACAACAGTGATTGTATTATTGTAAACTAGAAAGATGGGATGTTCAAATTTCAATTAACTTTGGTTTGTATTTGCTGATATTAATTAAGAGGGTTTGCAGAAGGACACAAAGGAGACAGGTTCATTGTCTCGGATTATTCTCATGAAAGTAGCATTAGTATGTATTGCAACACTAGTTAATTAACTGGTATGAGAGGCGAGACATTACAGCGGAAACCTTTTGATTTGGGGGAGGTAATAGCATTGGGCAAGAAATAGATTCTTTATTTCATTATTTGATAAGAAGGCCCTTAATGGAAATATCAGCCAGGAGCAAAGCGAGTCAACACAGCTACTTTAGTTAAAAGAAGAAAAAAGAAAGTCCTCCAAGGAGAATTGTTGCAAGCAATGAATTACCATACGACTACAGTTCATTAAATATAAACTGAACACACATGGTGGGCTAATGGAGGTCGAATGAAATACCATGTGCATAAGGTTTGTGACAATTACAAACAAAACAACATACTGTCCCACTCGGGCAGGTTAACCACTTGAACCCCAGCATCCCTATTATGGGGAGGACATAGCAGATCTACAAGCTCTTGTAGATCGGCTATTTTTGGAAAAGAGAAAAAAGCAATCCAACTACAGCAACTCCAACTACAGTCCGTTTCACTAAGACTAGAGTGTTTAAGTGGTTAATGAGATCCCTACTGCTGAAGCTCTCCTGAATATTCCTGTGGTGAAATGTTACTCAGTCATATCATGAACATGCCGTCTCCTCCAGTTTGCCCGTAGTTAGGAACCAGCTATCTAGGTGTGTAACGTGACATTGTATCAGTGTCACGGAGAGCAATCATAACATTCCTTTCCTCAGGGTCTGCTGCTTGTTGTAAATTCCCTTGGCAGCAGAATGCTTTAGGGGGGTCAAACACACCAAATCTCGGAACAATAATGGCCCTACTATCAGTTACATCTCTCACCTGTAATCACTGGCCGGCATTAAAAGCATCTTTTTTCCCCCCTCAGCACAGTGGAGTTCTGCATACTTGACTGTGACTGCTTTTGAACTGAGTATAATGTAATCTGTGCAGTAGATATCTTGTGCTTTTGTGTATCTATCCAAGGAGTGAATGGCTAGGCCTATCAGTTACTGTCTGGAGGTGATGTATATGCTCTCTAGAACAATGTTACAAACAGATAAAGACAATGATATGCTGCCCATTCGCGCTCTCATTTTACAGACGTTTTCTTTTCTTTGTCCGAAACATTTCAAGTCTTGCCAACATTCTCCAGATGAGGACAAAAACATGAGCTTATCTTAGGATCAAAATTGACTCAACTTAAGAAATAATATCTCCCAAGTGCCTGGCAACAACGTCCAAATGACGGAACAGTTTAGCAACTTACCAAATGAAGTTAGCCAAGAGTTACCAGCCTATAAACTTTACTGCCAAACAGAAGCAGTGACAGCTCAAGGCACCACAGACAAAAGCAGTATACTGCTATACATAGCAAGGTTATAAAGGAGAGAAACCAATGCAAAACACGTGTGGCTTTGCTTGTTATCTTTTTAATAATCGACAGATCCAATTAAGTTAAAAAACAGAAATCCATATTGCAGGTCACCGATGGGAGTCATGACACAAACCATATCATTTTGATATTATCTTAACATTTTTGAAGTTTGTATTCTTTTATTCTGGCCGTGATGTGTGTCAGCTTATCCACCTGGGTATCAATCTGCATTAGCCTTTCATTTTCACACTGATGGTTTGAAGAATAAAGACACAGGGCTTAAATACATCTACCCAGTGTACAAACATAATTCACCAGATGTGCACCAGATAGTGTCAGTCAATTTTTTTTTATCGTTTAGAAGCACAGGAATGTATATTTAGCTCGAAATAAAGAGCAATGATCTTCACAGACAATGACATACAACCGACTTTGAAGGAAACTTTATCGCTTTATTTACTCAGTATTAACTTAACCCTAAGTTAAATTGGGTCAATTGTTACACTCTCAGAATTCAATTAAAGCTGACGATTTCACTTTGTACCCAAAGTTTACCAACTGTAGCACCTCGATTACGCTTTTCTTTTTCTTTCTTTTTTTTCTTTAAAATGAAAATGCATTAGACAGCTTGGTAAAACATATATATCAAGTGTAGGAGATGTCTCTTTAACAACAAACGGAAGACTACATAGTAACATCAGTGTTAATTAAACTGAAATGGACACTTACGGGTGCACATTTGCACACTCTTTGGAGTTAATTAAGGATTTTACTGTGCATGAGGCTTCATGCAGAGAGAGGAAACATTCATGTACTGAGGGGCAGAAGATGCTTGATAATTGTAGAGTTAGGTGAAATGGGCCAGTTAGTTAGTATACTCTCACTTTGTCAGGCATCTACACAATTGTCTATGGGGAGTTAACTTTTAGACTGTTTACTAGCTGAAAGGCCAGGCATGCATCTGAAGCCACATAGCCAAGATAATGTATCCCAGGCTACAAAAGCAGGCAAATCACTGCACACTAAGACTGGACAGACAAAAGGCAACAATGGCTTGCATAAACACTATTTAGAACTATTCACATGCCATTGAAGAGATGGGCGTCGACTCGCTATTGCTGCAAAGGCGGCGCATTGTGCCGAGGTGAAAAGAAGTCTAATGAACAGGAAGCCTTATTTGAGAGAGCTGACAGTAACCATACAACGGCCGCATTGTGAGCTTGCCACCAACCCTGTGGGTCTCTACATTAGGAAAAATGATGAGAAAGTAACCCCAAAAGACACAGTGGGTCCTTGGAATCACATAAATGCGACCCGACAATAACTGTGGACACAAGCTGTCTCCACCTTCACCCAAAGCTCCTCCACGTTTACATGCACAGAACATCAGCAGCCGCTCTCATTGCCAAGGATAAAAGCCATGATCGGACCAGACAAAACCTTGAAGAGAAATTTGGGTTAATTTAAGACTGTGATTTGTGGTTCAGCAGTACTTAAAATGTATTCTGTATACTTAAAATGTATTTGACATATTTTAAATAAGATCAAGCTCGGTCTGGGAAAAGAGGTAATAGACCGAGCACGCACGCACGCACGCACGCACGCACACACACACACACACACACACACACACACACACACACACACACACACACACACACACACACACACACACACACACACACACACACACACACACACACACACACACACACACACACACACACACACACACACACACACACACACACACACACACACACACACACACACACACACACACACACACACACACACACAGGCCCCTGCCTCAAGCTCCATCAATCTTCCACAAAGGGATGACATCACCAATAAGCATTCCCCTTTAAAGCTTTAAGCAATAAGCTTTATTTACTGATGAGATAAGCCTTCCGCTATTGTTTAGCTCACCACTTTGCTGGGTTCTTTCGCAGCTGAAGAATCAAACAGCATCTTTCTAAGGTGACAGAGCATGCCCAGGGTTTAGGGCTAAAGCATGCAGAGAGTTTCCTATTTGATGGCCTTTCCACGAAACCCATTAATGAGTTCAAAGTATCACAGTCAGGTAAAACGCCACCTAAGATCTTTGTTTTCCCATACAACATCCTATTTTTTTTCTTTCCTCTTAACTTAAAAGTGGAAAAGAAATTGTGTATTAAAACTGTACTAGTACTTTAAAAATACTGTATGTACATACACAGTAGATGGATTGGCATTTTTTTCAGTACCTATACTTAAAGGCAAAAAAGTTTAGGGGTTTTGTTTATCAATTTGTATAAGAGATTTCCATTCTGGAGGTGGAATATCATTCACACTCCCCAGTCCCCATAGTCTAAAAAGTAGTATACTGTACCATACCACAGCCAGGAGAGTGTACCGTGCCTAATAATCAAGTACACCCGTCACCTATAATTACAGTTTGTAGCAGAATTAGTGGTTGCGTCTATAAGGTCAATTTGGGATAGTCACTAAACTGCTGAGACATCATGATACAGTAGGACAGTATTAAACCCTGTATGTTTGCCTATTATGGGGATTCAACATTGTTTATTTGCTGAAAGATATACATGACCAAAGTGAGATGGCAATAGTTACAAATCATGTGGTATAATCTTGTTGTTTTAATTGTTTAGTCACAGGAAAAACAACAGCCTAGGTTTAACTAGGTTGTTGTGACAATCTCGAAAATATAGCATCAACATATTTAAAATTGAGAAGGCGGAATTCTCTATTTTCAACAAGATGAAAAGCAACTTTCTCTCACACTACATACAGTGCCACCATATGTACCTTAAAAAAGGTGCTATTTGTTGTTTTCTTTTCTTCCCACTACACAGGGAGTCATGTCAGTCCTTGGGAGCTTGTCAGATATTTAGTTTGCAGTCACTTTGGAAAGGCTGAGCACATGGTCTCTGGGGATTCGCTCGAGTCCCCCCCCCACCCACCCCCCACATGTCACCAGCCAGGAACAAAGCCGCCATAGTCAATTCTCCTAATTTCACTGCTGCCTGTCGAAATCCTGTTCTCCTTTCTCCCTCTCCTCAACAAGTACTTTATTCCGGGATCAGTCAGGTCTGAGTTGCCCACAAAAACTTGAGGCTCTGCCTCCATCGTCTTTCAGCGCCAAGTTCGACACTCCCAACTCGCTGCTATTCAGATCCCTACACCATGCAATTTGTTTCCATTTGTCAAACAGCACTATCCCTCACAAAAGGAAATGCTGGCATGACAGAAAGTAAAAAAAAGAAGATAAAAATAAAAAACATTGTATTTTAAGCCAAAAATGGCTGTCTGGCTACTCCTGTATCAGCCCATAACAAAACAACTTATAGCAATTTACAACACCAGTTGTTATACTTCTTCTTCTTCTTACAATATGTTTCCTCAATTGACAATAAAACACCTTTGACTGAATGGAACATGTATCACATCCTCAAATCAGTGCAGTCGTATCACTGGTCTCTCTTAAAAGTGCGGATGGACCGACAGCTTGAATTCATCCATCATCTCATTCACACCCTCCTCATTGTGCCGACTCCCATTTTGCATTTTATTTCTTTGGGATTAACTCCATTGTGCGGCCAGCCAGGTTTCTCTTGTTATTGCATAGACATGTATTTATTAAAGCCACATCAGCACAACGTTGGCTGCATTGCTATTCGCGCACCTATTCAGATATGTTTTAAAATGGCCCTATTATGAGAGGCGTTGGAAGGTATCAGGTTAATAATACTTATTGTGCAAACTTTGTTGTCACTATTCTTGTGTTGGCTGTTATCGAAGGGGGAGCAGAGAGGATATATGCTGACTCTGATGTAGATAGTGCCCTGGGTATTCATATTGTGGCGGATGCTGTGTGGTGCAGTCCCAGATAGGACTTAGAATGCTGTCAATGCTGTGTCAGGTGCATTTGCACCTCGGAGACCCACAATGCTCCAGCTGCTATATGCCTGCGCCTCGCCGGGGCCCTGGCCGCCAGCCTGACACCCGACACAAAGTAATCACAGATCACAGCGTTTAATCACTGAAACAAGCACTCCAGAGGACCCCACTGTCAATATCCGACTCTCTCATTATCTGTTTGGATTGCACATCCACACTGTCAGATAAACAGAGTGGAAAATTAAGATTAAAAATATGGTAATTTCATTTCAGGCAGCAGGCTCCTCTCACTGGCCCATTATGCTATTGATTACCTCTGAATTCAATTTCTCTTTTCAATGTAAACTTTAATCTATTCGCAACCCAACAATTCAACTCCCAAGGGGCCATTTGAGAGTAAGTAACCATTTAATATGACGCTGGCTGAAGATTCACTGGCTTTAATGAATTGTGTAAATCACTCAGCTTTAAAAAGGAACTGATGGCCCTGTTCATGACTCAAATCTGAGCCCTGGTTAAATACTGCCTTTTATACAGGGCTAAATGTTTACAGACAGTGATCTCTGAATGTGGATCATTGGCTTTAATTGTTGTCAGTTTTGAAGGGGAATAAAGCAGCTCTTAATGCAACTGAGCTGGTGTTGGCAATACATTATCCTAATTAAGACTAATGGCATAATATGTAGAAATAATTATCCAAAAAGGCCCAAAATGCACAATAACAATGAAACGTAATGTTCAAGAAATGGAAAAACTCTGGATAGTAGGCGAAATAGAGTAATGGAGTCAAATTGGTTATTGATTACACTATCCAGGTCTTGCTCGTGTTATTACATCTAGAGTACTAATGTGCTATTGGCAGATGTTTTAGCTGTATCTTTTATCATTGTGGTTGTGTTTGTCTCATTCTGTTATTTACACAATGTAACTCTGCTTTGGTCCCGTTTTAGCCAGGACTCACTTGTAAGAGAGGTTTCATACCTCAATGTGATTTATTTCCTGGTAAAATAAAGGTTACAATAGATTAGAGAGTTTTAGTCTTAGTCACTTACCATGGTGGAGTGTCAGGGCAGTAGGTCAGGTGCAACCTTAGGCATTTAAACTTAGTAAGAACAATGGTTAATGAATTATAACACAAATAGATATTGCTACAGTACATAGGCACAACACATACTGGTGAACTATGCATGTAATATGGTTTTATTCATTGAATACAGTCAGTACACAATGAAAGTGTGCCTGTGGAAATGCTTGGGGCATCAAAACGCTGTGTTCGGTGCATCAGTATAGAAGATAAACTTAGTATAACAGTATTGATAACCTGATGGTACACAGTAAAATCCCTGTGTTAATTTAACTCAGAAGAGTGTACGTTTGCTTCTTTTTAAGTTCACTTTTTCATTTTTTTGCACTTGATCATCATTTGACAGCACAGATGTCTTACATTACAGATAACATTTCTGCATTGATTTCAGCATGTGGACTGGGTTTACAGTTTTTCTAGCCCAAAGACATTGGTGTCCCTTTGGTATCTCTATTGCTGACATCTTAAATTCAATCATCAATGAATTACAGTACATTCAAATTGTGTCTTGGTGTTTTGCATGGCTTATTGATAACTAAAACAAAATATGCACACAGAAAGGTGAAGTCAAGTCAAACTGGATTTTATGAAAAATTAAGAAAAGCTTTTCAGAGACCTTCAAATTAAATACCGTTTACACGCTCTTAAACTGACATTGAGTCAGTTTAAGACACTGACGCAAGAAAATAAAACTTTTCATTTGACCATTGTTGCTGTCATTTAATGACTGAGAGACAAGGTAGCAATAACATTGCTATAGCCATTCAAGTCAGTGCACGAAGTACAATCAGACTTTAGACAATCAATGAATGAATACAATTACAAGGAATCGAAACTCTGACCAAGGCACCATAATTAGTGAAAACATTAGTGAATATTCTCAGGTTCATGCTGTCTCCAAGCATATTCCAATTAACTAAACCTCACAGAGAGACTGGGTCCTAAAGAATACATTAATAACATCTTAACTTAAATAACTTAAGCCAGCGATAATTTATTGCTCTAAGATAAACACATGCAATATCTCAACACTTCCTAGTGCCAGAGTAGGATTGACGCTACCCTAGAGACTGAGACGCATACATAGTGGAGGGGGTAATCAATAAACAGCCACACAGTAATATGCTGCCAATAAAGGCACAACCTGCCTTGCACACTTGCTTCTTTTCTGTTCTAGTCCAAAGGACAGTGCCAATCGAACATAGCACATACTTTGAGAAGACCTGTAGAGCGTCTAATAAGATTTTCTCTTTTTTTACCATAAAGGACCAATATGATTTTTGGTCTCTTTACATAGTAAGGGATTTGGTCAGTGATGGCAAAGCGCAATGTCACAGTGCAGGGTCAGAGCAACTCTCCAAGCCGTCAAAGTGATGTCTCAAAGATGACATGGACCTCCTCAGCACAGCACGTGTCTGTCACTCCGTTAGGCAGACTAGGACGGCTTTTGTTTGTGTAAACCTGGAAGGGTATCAGGGAAGCAGTGTCATAGATTATGAACGCACAGCCCAATCTGAGCTGAGATCTGATTTATGACAGATTCTGAACCGCAGCAAAGAGATTTGATACCCACCAGAGCATGCAAAACGTGGTTTATTTAGTCTTGAAACAACTGTGAAATTCAGTATTTGAGATAATCACTGAAATTCTCCACAGACTTCATTTTCTCCAACAGTGGCTTCTAAACTGAGCAATGTGACACAATTTGTAAATCGGCTCAGAAGATAGTGATGCTCATTCGAAATGTCCATGGAATGCTTGTTATTTCCTAACACAAAAAGGCTACGGCAAGCCAACAATTTCAATTGTGCAAAAGTCATGAAAAAGGAGTGAAACAGGTGAAAACAGGTTTGCCCCAGCATCAGATATACCGCCAACTCTGGGATTCTCATTCAGGTCCGACAAAGAGGCGAGGGGTTCGTATCAGATTATTTAATGTATTTAAACCTTGACTGACAACTATAGAAACTTCACACTCGGCTTGTGGACCATCTCAGTATTTAATAAGTGGTGCTAGACAGTTATGGATGTTGCAGTAATCTGATCTAAGGAGAGCACCCTACAATAAAGAATGGTAACGTAAGGGCTTGAACAATGTCAGTACCAATCCACCAGTGTGCAGGGTAAGACGATACCAAATAATACCACAGTGTGCTGAGTCTTTGAAATCAGTATTTCACCCATTTCACTCTCCGGCTGAGGAGATACAGTTGTGCTGATAAATTTGTGCGAGGGACAGAGAGAAAATGAAAGGATGCCTACTTTTTCTTATTTCACAAAGACCTGTTTGAAGTTGCAATATGGTATCTGTAGTCCCAGACAGATGCACATAAAAATGGAATTGAACAATGAATAGCCAGCTCTTATCTTAACAGAATGTCTGAAGGGGAATACATCACAAATGAATTTCACAGGGGGGGAAATATGGACATTCTCTATTACAGTAATCCCCATAGAAAGTTTATCCCAAATCGCAATGAAGTTAAACCCAATATTTCAAAATAGATATAAGGCAAAGAAAGCTGCTTTTCTAGAATCATCTCAGAAATTATCTCAAAATTACATTTTGGGAAAAGAAGATTACATGGAGGGCTTCCAAGATAACATCGGAGGATGTAAATCTACAAAGGGGCAATTTCTCTCATGAAATTAATGTTATGGTGCAGAAATGCTCCAAGTAGGCATTTTAAATTAAAATGGTACTCAAGCCTCTTTGCATTGTCAGGGTTATACACATGGCTGTATTATTTTGGAGGTGAGCAATGAAGTCTGGAGTTAGACGCAGAGTCTGGGATTAGTGTGCCATGGCTGGACTGTGTTCGGTGACAGCACAGGGAGGGTGCGGTTACCTGTTTGGCTGTGCGGAGCAGGGAGGCAGCCTCGGCCTTGCCTGTCTGCTGGACCATCTGGTATAACGCTCCATCCTGGTTCTGAAGCAGCACATAAGGCTCATCATATTCCTGGATCCTGCCGGCATCCAGAACCTGCAATCACACACACACAAGGCAGGGTGTGTGTGCCGCCACCTGTATACTTTAGTGCTTGAAAACTAACATTTCAGCTGTTTCAGTGCTGAGTGATGCATGCAGACAGTGCGGGGCGAGAGGGGAAACAGTAGTTCTCTGCACCTTGGAACCCTCCATTTCATGTGACTCATGCTGACAGCAAACACTGGGGGCCTGTGTTGTGCTGTGTAGAGACACGGACAACGTGCATCGCCTGTTAGCCGTGTGAAAGTGTAGTGCGCTGACACTGACAGACTGGAGATCAGTCATTTATCCATGCATTTATCCAGGCATTTCAACAGCTCAAGGGTGGTCCTCAGTCAAATCCAACAATGACACCTTCCACACACTCAAGAAAATGACCATAATTTCTCTGTCATCACATGCCATGTAAACCACTCAAAGACTAGCTTTAATTCAAGAAGCGATGAAAGGAGTACCATTATATTAGAGACAAATTTAAACAAGAACGATCCTCCTTACAATGAATGAGTGATTGCTTTGTAACAATTGAAGCCTCATTTTACAGAGCATTGAGTTATGAAAGGGAGAATTCTGCAGACAAAGCTATAATCGACAGTTTAGTAGAGGGGTAGGCCACGCTGCTTCCATTCTTGGGGGTGGAGTGGGGCGTGAGGGGGAGTAGAGTAGGGTGGTAGAAACATTCCAAATGTTACGTCATTCAATGTCAAAACTACGCCACAGCTCTTTATGAATTTATGACGAGGCAACTCAGGTGTTATCTGTCAGCCTGTTCTCCCAGACAGCATGGCAATCTGGGGGCCGTTTAACACAAGCGTAGGTGTGGAACAGTCCCTGCTGTGTGATATTTGACTTTTCTCTTCAGTCCTCTCAATGACCAAGTGGCCAGGAGGTCAGTCCCTGCCCTCATGGACAGCAAACAAATGCTGCCACAAATGGCACTAATTGGCACCTCTGCAGGCAGTGGCAAGAAAAGGCCAAAGATCAAGTGGCACGGGGCACATGCTGGGCTGCTAGCTGTGCGGGAGCGCATATTGTGAGGGGCGATATTGGCTCATACAGAACACATCAAATATTATTCAAATCTCTGGAGAGGCTGAGTACTACACTGATAGGAAGAAGTCACTGTCAGATGGTATACTCTAGTTTATTTTGATATCTACTCTTCTGTAATTGGTCTGAATGCAAGATGGGCATCTTGAGGGACTTTATAGTGCATCTTGTTTTGAATACACATATGGTATAGCAATATGCAGTATCTCTTTGAGGGCAAGGTGAAAGCTTTTTTCAGTGGCTTTTACAGTTCAATATGTGCTATTGAAACAGCTTGTATGAGAGGAAAAGGTACAACTGGCCAAACTAAAGTTTTTGTCTTTCTCTCATCTGCTTCTTGTCTCCGTTATCTACTTCCCTTTAACCCAATTATTGATCATGAGTAGTCTCTCATTTAAACTTTATTAATATGAATAAGCTACAAAATTGATACACTTTCCCCATTGTGCTCTTAGGCCTAATTAATGCTTCAGCGACAATAATAACTGAAAAATGTCAATGCGTCACTTTTTTTCAGTTTAATATACATTATGTTTGCCGCACAACTTGCAGCACAACATTTTGCTGGCGCGGCATAAATCAGGGTTTACTTACCAGTATTCTGTCACAGTCAATGATAGTGTTGAGCCGATGAGCGATGGTGAGGACAGTGCATTCCCGAAATTTGTCCCGGATAGTCTGCTGGATGAGGCTGTCTGTTCTAAAAGGACGAAGGGGAACAAAACACCTCAGCAGAAACAAAATTCTCTTCCTATAGAGCCTGAAGGCAATGGCTTTACTTGACACAAGACAATGGCACAAAGCAAAGGTATGTGCAGCTGTACAGACGTTTGTAAAGTAGAATACTAGAAGACCTTGATTTCACAAAGATGCAAGTTGGAGATTATATCGAGTTACATTGTTGCAGCGCGGCTTCTACACTTGGACGTAATGAGCCTCCTTTTGTGTTGTTGTTAAGTAAGGATAATAGCTGATTAGAAGCGCATTAGATATTGGTATGTTACATGTATAAAGTAGGAACGCTGTGATCGATTTGGCAACTGACAGGTATTGACATTACAGTGAAAAGAAGATTGATGATCATGTTTTGCATCGGCCTACTCTACTGTTCCAATCTGATTTTGAGGATCAGGAAATGCATCCTTTTGCACCAGAGACTTGTGGTGTTGTTGTTTTACATGCACCTGATAACAGTGAAATTCTTCAGGTTGCAGGATTGCTTTTCAGTCATCAGGGCCCGGGGGCCAACAATTAATTCATGATTTTAAAAAAGTCCAACTTCTTTTTGAACTGCACTACTTAAATAAATCCATCCGTGAAAGATGAATGAATACAAAATTTGACTGATTTACTTAAAATGTCAGAGGTTTGTGTCGCCTAAAACAATTCCACATGGATTGTCCGAGCAATGACATCGCTGCAAGCTCAAGTGCCCTCTGACCTTGGGTCCACATTAGCTGTGGCTTCATCAATGACGAGAATGCGGTTTTTCCGTAGTATGGCCCTGGCGAGACACATCAGCTGCCTCTGGCCCATGCTGAAGTTTGAACCTGACTCGGCCAGCACCGTCTCCAGCTTATCGGGCAGCTCCACCACCGCGGCCCTTAGTTGCACCTGCAGAGAGGGAGACCAGAGCCCCAACCCTTCATTACGCCTGCATAAAAGGCCTCGTGTGAGGATGTCTTTAAAGAGCCATCCAAACACACCCATTAAGCGCCTGGCACAATGCAGGGCCAGGTCCTCTGATGACCCTGGTCAGTGCTCTCTTGTGGCCAGCCTCGAGCTTTAATCCAGGCCACCAAACCCATTCAAACGTAGGACCAGGAGCTGGAGCCCTTCACTGTGGGGAGAACCTTCATCCCCAGTTGGCCTGACTGCCCAAACATATCTCCCCCTGCATTTTCAATGGTTCCCAGTTACAAGCCGCACATTGAGCTGGGCCCCATGGCCCCTAATGGGATTTCCCCCCATGACTTGTGGCGAGCAGGGAGGCTGAATGGCAGCATTGTGCAGGGGGACAGAGGGATCCCCCCCTGGGCCGGGTAAGGGGGAATCATTCAGAGACACGCTGGAGTACCTCTTGGAGTGCATTCCACAGGTCCTCATCTGTGTGCTGGCTGAAAGGGTCCAGATTCACCCTCACGGTGCCCGTGAAGAGAACCGGGTCCTGGGGATGGATGGATATAGAAAGAGAAGGCCGTGGCCGGTTAAGATAATGACAAGGGGGAAGATGTTTGAAAGGGTTAAGACAGGCTTTGTAGAGCGCCGCTAGGCTATGTGTGAGGGAGAGATGTTCACAAAGGACTTGCTACACTCGGGAGCCCTATTCAATACCCTGGCCCACTATGCTTCAATAAGTTGATCTTTTTACTTCTAAAAACTATGTTTTGTACCGTGGTCTCAGTTGAAAGAATCTGTGCAGAGGTGGTCAGACCACGGAAGCCGAATATATAATGGAATACAAAAAGACGCCATTGGGTCAGTGTTAAGTTACAGAGCAGTGTTCGTGTTTGTTTGTTTGTTTGCAAAACAAAAGAACCTTACAGTGTCAGATACACTGAATTGTGTCAAACACACCAGAAACCATCACGAGGGGTTATCACATTAGCTGACTGTCTTTGTTAAAGGACAGGCTGAGGTCTCAAGCAGCTGGGATTCCTTGCATATGTATTTATGGTGAGCCACACACCTGTATCAAGGTTCAGCCACACAGTCGTCTTTAAGAAAGCAAATAAAGCTCTTTATTACAGTGCAGAGGGAACTGTGTGCCGGTCTACAGGCACTGTTCTCGCACGCCTCTCTGTTTCCTGTCAACCTGATAAACAGAAGCAGACCTCTTTACGCCAGGTCCTATATTTATTCAGAAATCCTGTTCCAACATTTAAGTGATTTATTGAACACTTACTGGGACTCTCCTAACAGACCATAAACAGAACGTCATACACCCCTTGAGGAACAATATAACTTCTAGATAAGGCTTTCATAGCATCATTTCCTCATTGTTTTATCAATGAGCAAATACAGCGGGGTTTTCTTCTGCAACACAGCCCTGAATTGATGGCACTTTAATGGGCATAATAATCATTTGAAAAAACATTAACGAGTGTGAATGGGTCCATAAGAGCAAAAGATAAAACAGGGTAACCAGCAACTGTCCCCACTGAGCCAACATCCACTACTGTCAGGGAGCCATTGTGTCTTCAGTACAGGCAGGGTAATGTGATAAATCATGCTTACACAAGACATTAATCTGACCTCAAATCAAGATAAGAATATTCACCTGGCAACTGCAAGATTAGGGCAGGAGCAATAGTTAAGTATACAGTAATTGCAAAATCCCAGGGTGCCCATACTTATAGAAATTACTCCTACAAAATGCTGAGTGTTCCTTTAACTTACAGGTACATTTTTACACTTTCTGGGGCAAATTCACAAAAGGCCGCTAAACCTGCACAAATAAGACAAAAAGAAAACGTGTAGTTCTCAAAGCACCCGCAAAGGGTGAGATGCAAGGAAGTAACATCTTGCTGCTCCAGTGCTAGTTGCACATATATTATATTATTAGATAATACAAGACCTGTGCCCGTTGGGCACTGGCCTACTCTGGAACAATGCATGAAAAGCATGCCCCACCCAGTTATGCAAACCCGTTGTTCCCATCTGTCTGTCTGTGTCCCATATATGGAGTTCTGTGTCAGGCATGGCCAAATATGGAGTCCGTATGACATCAGTACTATGAGGTCACACTGACGATATCATGGTACTCCATGTATGGGGATTTGCGGATTTATCTATATTTTCTTGTACCCATCTGTTTGCTTGAGTCCCTTTTTCTCATAAGTGGAGTTCCCTGGTGTCATATGAACATGCCCAATTATGGGCATATCGTTTGATTCGGTGGTTCTGGACAACTGAATATCAATACATGGGCATAATGGTTGGATCGCCGGATCTGTACAACCACACTCTCTCATGTCTTTGCTGGACAGCCGCTTCTCTGACCGACTGGAGGCCAGGCACGGCAGTCCCTCGGGTTGTTGGCAACGCGCACGCAGAGTTTGAAGTCGGTCGTTTGGACGGTTCTCGAGATACGTGAACTACAAGACTGACAGACACAGTTAGAGTTAAATTAGCATCTTCATTTATAATTTATCAGTGATAAAAGGCAGTGTGTGTGTGTGTGTGTGTGTGTGTGTGTGTGTGTGTGTGTGTGTGTGTGTGTGTGTGTGTGTGTGTGTGTGTGTGTGTGTGTGTGTGTGTGTGTGTGTGGCGCATAACTCGAAGACCATCTTCTTCAAACTTGGCATGCGTATCGTCATGGCAGTTGTGCTGAGTGAGAAGTCGGACCGGCGGTTGTCCAGAACCGAAAATACTAAAATGTCTGTATCTGTCTGTCTGGATATCTGGATATCTCTGTCTGTCTGTCTGTCTGTCTGTCTGTCTGTCTGTCTGTCTGTCTGTCTCTTCTATGCCCATATGTGGAGATCCCAGATGTCATCAATATGATGCTAAATGTACATCTATAACCTGTGCTTCACAATAAAAATATTTGAAACATAATACTGACGTCAGCTCCCCACGTATTCTGTGATGGGTTTTGGACTCAACTCTAGGAACAATTATGGATTAAAATGAAATCCATAATTGTGCAGGGTTTCCTCAGTCAAGGTGGCCGCAGGTAGTCCTGAAAGTGCAGTGAGAAGCATATACAAGATGTGGCTTCCCAACATGTGTACCTAGATTCACCAGTAAATGGAGCTATGTAATTATAAGTAACTAGACCGATGCCGGCCTACTCGTGGACCAAGCAATCCTGGAACGATGCCAGTTGGGAACGCATGCCCCACCAGTTATGCAATACCCGTTGAACCTGTTGTCAGAGTACTCACTGTACATGTTGTTAGAGTACCCAGTGCGGTACCCACTGCTACCGTACTAATAACGTTAGATATTACAATCAACAGGTTATTTATATGAAGGGGCAGTTGCCTATTCGGGTACGATACAGTTGCCCCATCCGTTTATGCAATACCCGTTATACTTGTTGTCAGAGTACCCGGTGAACCTGTTGTCAGAGTAGCCAGTGCGATACCCACTACCATGTGACCGATCGACTAAATGGAGATATGGGGATCTTCATATTTGCAGTACCCTTTTATGCCCACTTATTTATGCCCACTTATATCGGCGTAGCAGCACAAAGGTGATGCAAAGCTCTACCAATCCATGAAGCCGATGGGTCGGATTGGCAAATCAGGGAAATCGGTGCCTACACTCCCCCAATACACAGAGATTTGGTGCGTCCTCCACAGACCCACGGACAAACAGGTACAGACATTTGTGTGGCACTTGCCAAGTTTGAAGTCAGTCGGTCCAATATATGCGCATGAACAAAACGGTCGGATCTGTGGCTCTGGACAACCGGATCTCCATATATGCCTATATATAGGCATATCAGGTTTGTTTATGGTTATGTCTGAGTCATAGTGACATGCCGATGCTTGGGCGTATCAGGTTTGTTTATGATTATGTCTGACTGAGTAATAGTGACATGCCGAGGGTGCTCAGGTGGGCAAAAGTCAGCAGAACTTGTACTCTGTACAAGTGAGAACTGGCCCAATTCAAGCACTGTCTGTAACATCATTCATGAATAGTCCAATTTCCAGAAGTAGCCTAATTGAAATAAATGATTAAGCACAGCCCATCTGCTCAACCAGAGAACTTGTGTGGCAGCGCAGTATAAAATATTTTTTGGGGACAAAAGAGTGTCAAATTGCAAACGGATGAGTCCATTAGCTCTAATAAAATTTACCGTTTTGATTACTACACTGGCATTGTCAGTGCTTTTGCTTGGCACCAGCTCCATAAGCTCCTCTGTGGCAGTCATAGAGGCATCACCAATAGTGTGTGGCACAAAGCCACCATTTATACTTTGGCACATGGATAATTGCAATCAGACGCAAAACTCAGGTAAATTGCAGTCAGCTGAAAAACTTTATGGCCGTGTTTGCACTGTGATATTATTAGCGCAATAATATTATTTTGTTAATCAGACATTGAGAAAAGGCTGATGGTAGTATCAGTGGCCACAATCCATTCTTTGTGAATTCTCCCATCAGAGTTAAATTAGGCTTTTACAGTGTACCGTGGTCATAATTTGGTAGGTCATAGAAATAGAGGTCATAGAAACAGAGCCAATGATGTGACTACAATGTAGTGTTAACAAGCATGTAATTTGTGATCATCTGCAACCAGCACCCGGTTTGCGCTTTTTGGACCAACAGACAGACTGGCTGACCAACTGACCGACTGAGTGGCTTAAATTAGCTGTGTGGTCACAGTAAAAAATACACATCTCAACACATAATCACATGGGACCAGAGACTTTAGAGTAACAACCATTTCTGACCAATCCCATGGAAACAGAAGAAATTAAGCTTTCAGTTGTTCATCCTGATTTCTTTTGCCTTAGAAAATGTTCCACCTCCTTACTTCCAATGAGCTTTTCCCTCTGTCACCAGAAGACTGCCTTGTCATTAAGCCAGCTGAAGTCCCAATTCAAACTAGTGACACACTTTAATTGAGGATTCAGTGTTAGGTTGGAAAAACTGCTTTCAAGCACAGCTTTCCATAGGCCGATTATGTGCTCCAACAATTCGAATCCCCCTGTTTGCCACAGAATTCTTTTTCTCTCTCTCTCTCTTTTAATACTAAGAAGTCATTCCTGAGAATTCAATAGAATCTGAAATGGATCCTTTTTAATGTCACATGCTAATAAAAGTTTATCATAATCAAATCTGTGGGTAGGAGGGCAAATAATGAAACTCCTCACTGGCAATGTATGGAATACATATCAGAATCTGACGATTCCACATCACAAGGTGCGGCAACAAGCATTTTGTATAAAGATATTTTCCATTTCCAAGGCTGACTGAATATCACTTTAACTCTGAGATAAGGCAAGAGAATAAAAAGGTTTCCAAATGTATATTTGTAGAAACCTCTTTTCATACAGGGAAGCTTTGAAAAATGGAGACAGAAAAAAGGGAGAATCTGCTCTTAGTAATACTGGTAATACCCCATATCATCTTAATACAGTACCGCTTGGTTATGTGGCGCGGCTGCTCGAGTGTTCAAAGTTATAATAATAACCCCTACAACCCCAACCTGCCACTTTGTGTAACTCTCTCCCCATGGCAGAGAAACAAACAGTAAACATCACATGAAGCATGCATCACAACCATCTCAAAACTAGTTTGGAACAGGAGGTAAAACTTTATCGAAAGCCAAAAGCCACAAACCTATCAAAGCCACAGAAAAAGCATTAATAAACCTTTTTTCATTTTTGGCTGCACTCTACAAAATGTTTAAGACTTTGGCTAAGTGACGGTGTACAGGGGAGACTATATCACTGAGGATGGGGTGGAGTTGGGGGTGGGGGGGGTTTCTCCTAAGCAGCTTTCCCATGTTTGGGGGGTAGAGGGCTAATCCTCTGTCAGGGATGGGGAGCTGCTCTCTTCGCAGTACAGGCCGTGGGAGTATTCTCCCCTCCCTCCTCTCCGCTGACACTCACCCGCAGGCTGGCATTTTCTTAATGCCGTATCACTTTCAACAA
Organism: Gymnoscopelus microlampas; assembly: GCF_963454915.1. NCBI lineage: Eukaryota > Metazoa > Chordata > Actinopteri > Myctophiformes > Myctophidae > Gymnoscopelus > Gymnoscopelus microlampas. The sequence goes on from NC_139954.1 coordinate 30,843,561, forward strand.
GCGGAAATAAAGTTAAACTGTCTCAAGGCATCTGTTTGTCTCACTTTCAGAAATCCCCTGAGTGACGACTGTAATTCTCCTCACCCGTTTTTGTTTTTTTTCTTTTTTTAAAGAAAAAAAAGGCATATAAAATAGCAGGCTGAGGCGTGGAGGTTACTGTTGCATAGTGTTGATCTGACAGTGACTATGAAACTTGACTGGGGGAATGGCAGAGATATACTGTTGATACTTCAAGAAGAAGGATTTACTGTAAGATCTAAAATCCTGAGTTTTAATTTCACACAGGTTGTTTCTACACTGAGTGTAGAAATGAGCGTTTCTGGGACCATTTTTACACCCTCAGAATTAAAATTTGGAAGTTTGTGGAAAGACAAATAGTACTGCATGCTACAGTACATTATACGCAGTATGGCACGCCATTACACACAATGCAGGCTAAAAGTGAGTGCTTAACTACCTAGACATCTCTGATAACACCGATTTTTTTTTGCTTTTTAAGCTCATCGCATCCGGCTCTAGCCTTTGGTTACTGTATACAGTTTCACATGCTAAGACAGAGCAGCTGGGACTGCAGTATATATGTGTCAGCTCAAAGAGGATACCTGTGGGATGATGGACATTTTCTGGCGCAGGGTGTGAAGACCAATCTCCGAAGTCAGAACACCATCCACTGCAATTCTGCCTTCAGGCTCTGCCAGCCGAAATAGGGCAGAGATGAGCGAACTTTTACCGGCACCAGTACGTCCCACAATGCCAACCTATATTAAGAGAGATGAGAGAGAGATCATTCATGTGTTTTAATGATATTTTCCTGCAATTCCAGCATCTACAGTATGACACAATATTGGACATTACACAATATTGGAGCATTGGCTCTGCCAATGCTCCAATATTATGGTTCTATTGTTTCATTTCATACAAAATATCACACTTGCACATGCCATATTTTGTGGCTACTTTACAACCACAGCCTTTTCCATCCTTGCTCTGATTTTGTTTACCACTAATTTATCAATAACTCTATCCCGTTTCTTGAATTTTATCACTTCAAGGTCTGTTCCTTGTGTTTTCCCTGTTTTGCCTGATACAGTGTGCATCCTGCTACCTGTCTTAGTCCTAAATGGGTTGCCACGAAGGTAGCACATTTCAACAAATTCATGCACCCGAGACATTGAAATTCTCTGTTCCAACTATATTTACCACATGTTGTGCAAAGGCTCCATGATGAAAACTACAAAACATGCATGACTGGATCACATCACAGAAAATAAACCTTTAAAAAGGTCCTATGACAACAAAATAATAATTCAAGGTCCTTCCAACGTGTTTTAAAAGATTTTATTTGCTATATCCGTTCATTTCCACACACGCATGCATGCAAACCCGAAAGCCGTTTCCATATCCGTTCTAGACCGGAACTGCACCTGGAAAGCGAATTGATCCCAATCTACTTTCAAGCACAACCGTAGCCCCTTTCGCTAGTCACTTACTTTGGGCGCTTTCTTAGTTTCATCAATACAAATAAATGAACTACCACCACCACAGAGCTTGTGGGTTCGAATCCACCGTGGTGCATCCGGCTTTGTCGGGCGTCTATGCAAACGCAGTTGGCCCGTGTTCGATGGAGGGAAGCCTGGGCGGGGAGGGTGATATTGGTCATTGCATGTACTCCTACGGGCTGTGGGGGCACCTGTCAGCGGGGAGTGTTGGGCGGGAGGAGTAGGACGAAGGCGCTACATCCTCCTGGTGGGGGCTCCTCACCGGCAGGTGAGTCAGTAGGATACGACAGCAGTGACAACACAGAAATGTGTGTGGGGAGGAGAATCAATTGCCATACGACGACTAAATTGGGGAGAAAAGGGGTAAAAAAAATTGTTGGCTACTCTAAAAGAAGAAGAAATAAACAAACTGCTTCATAGTGGTACTGATTGCAACAATGCTTATGTAACTAAGAAATGTGTGAGGAATCTATAATTTTATATACACAGATATACAAATAAAAAGACAACTTAATTGCAAAACTTGGACATTTCATGTCAATTCTAATGTCTCCAAATTCTATCCTGAGATTCTGCCTCTGACTCGCTCTATTTTGCATGGTCTTCGTCAGAGAGGAGATGCTCTCTCTCTTGTCATATCAGTAGTTAACGAGACAGTCAATGAACTCCAGTGACATTAAAAAGAACAGCAAACCACTAAGCTTTACAACACAGAATTTGATACTATCATAACATATGCAGAATTCTTGTGCTATCAACATTGTTCACGCATAGATCAGCCACATTTTCTTTTACTTTCACCGACACTGGTGAAAAGATGAGAAATGGGAAGGGCTGATGGAATATGACATTGCTCTCTCAATTCAGACAAAGACTACAAAGAGGTGTCTAAACTTATAATCTGTGAAACACATTGTACAATCACTGTTTATCTATACTGAAATGTCAGAGCAGCAACTGCATCTTTCATCTTGGTATTAAATATCCTTATGTCTGTACCAAGCAGTTTCTCTGCGGGCTTAGGTGTAGGCTATGTGGTATTGTGCCGTGTGTGTGTTTTCTTTTTGTATAATTATTATGAATGTGTTTGCGGTGAGGAATGGAGCAAGAACAATCTTGTAAGTGGTAGGTGCAGGTTTCCTTGTGAAAGGGTCTCAGGGGGACTGTCAGGATGCACAAAGCCTTTCAGCCCCACGGCATGCGGTGAAGATCCCTCCCATGGGCTGTCAGAGCCGGGGCCTCTCCACTTATCAACCCATCCATTGTGAAATCAGCCGCCCTGGCCAACCGTGGCCATGCAAAATACACCCCCTGCATTAAACACAATTTCAATCATCCTCAACCATCTCCCTCTTCCTGCCTCTCTCTGGCTGCTATTTTTTACTCCCCTCTCCCTTCTCCTCATCCCTGTCTACTCCCTCTCTCTCTCTCTCTTATAGTGAATAAACAGTTGTCACCACCAGGTAACTCAGAATGCAAATTGGAACAAATGGATCCACTTGAACAGTCTTAATTACATGATATGTATTCCATGAATCACAAATGGTATAGTCACCGAGATTCGTCGGCACAATATGTTGTCCCCTCAATAATTGATTTGAAAAATAATGACACCTAAGAAAAGAGCAGCACATACCCCCTACACAAACCAACTGCATATCAATGTAAGTCACTGGATGGCACGCAACCAGCGACCATAGATAGTTGAATATGGATAGAAACCTTCTCTCTGGATCTGAAGACAGCGTTCAGCTTCTTGAGGACCAGAGGCCCGTTGGCACTGTAAGAGAAGTCCACTTGGTCAAAGGTGATGGAGCCGTTCTTGGGCCAGTCACTGGGAGGCTGTTTGTCTGTTTCCCAGGGTGCTTCACTCTCCAACTCTGTGTACTCAACCACTCTCTCTACTGAGGTCATCTGCAGAAATTGAGGACTCTCTTTAATTAATTCACCACACTTATTAATATATTAATAAATAAATCAAGCAAGACAAAAGTGTGCCATGAATAATTACACCGTACTACATTATTCTTTGGTGAACATTTATCAAATGTATAACATTTAAATGTATATCTCTGCTAGAAACCAGCTAACTCCAAAATGTTCAATTTTCAGGAAATGACAAAAACAAAAGTGGAGTTTGGAGGTTTTGTTCATCATTGATAAGAACAGCTGAATGGACCTCCAAGCTCACAATGAGGTTGGAGGTCAAAAGGAGGTGGAGCCTGGAGTCAGCAAAACCAGCTAACTCCACCCCCCTTTGGTGGACTTAGCTGGTTTAGCAGAAAGTTTGAGGATCCAATGGAGTTACCTGGTTTTGTCAGAAGCGCTTTTTAATACTTTTCATTGGTTCAATATTTTTTTTATCAACACACAGACGTAAAGGGTGTTCAATCAATAGCACTGATTTATTGAAAACTAGAAAAAGTGCTCCTCGGAGCACAGGTCTCCGCCAGGTCATGTAGGTTGTTGTGGGCCAGCAATGTTTGGAATTCGCCAATCAGGATGGAATATGAAAAATCAGACCGAACCATCTTGATCACTTGACTGTACCGATTTGTAGGAGTAATATGAAAAAGAAAAGTGTTGTCGGTCTCCTGGTGGCGCTATAATAGGGCAATGTTGAAAGGATGGCATTTGTTCCTCAACGTAGTGTGAATGTGCGTAAAAAGTTTCACCGCCATCGGGCGCTGCGTTCATGATTTGCGGCATTTTGTTCAAAACGGACCACTCCTGCAAACTTTAGATGTCAATCTCAGCCAATCAGGATGGAATATGAAAAATCAAACAGATCTGTCTTGATCACGTGACTATAGAGATGATGTATATCGATTTGCATGAAATTTTGATAAAATCTGAAGGCTTAATATCCAAAAATGTGTTTTACAGAAGTCGGCCTCCTGGTGGCGCTATAAGAGGTAGATGTGAAAAAAATATATTTCCTTCGCCTTTAGAGAGTGCACATACAAAGTTTTACACAGTTCGGTGCAGTTCTAGATAAAAACACGAATCGGCCTGTTATAGCGCCCCCATGAGGCTGATTTAAAACATTTCAAGTGGCATTTCTTCCTCGGCCTAGTGGGAATGTGCGTGCAAAATTTCACGGAAATTGCATGCTGTGTTCATGATTTGAGGAGGTGTTCAAAACGGAGCACGCCTGCAAACTTTGGAAGCCATTTTTAGCCAATCAGGATGGAATCTGAAAAATATGAAAGACCCGTTTCGTTTAATGACTATAGAGATACTGCGTACTGATTTGCGGGATTTTTGGACAAAATCTGTAGGAGTACTGTCAAAAAAATTGTTTTGCACAAATCGGCCTCCTGGTGGCGCTATAACAGGCCCATGTGAAAGATGTGGGGCAGAGGTTCTGAATTGGCATCCAGGGAGTGTGTGTGCACAGTTTGGCTGCGATCAAGCCAACAGTGCCGGAGTTTAGCTGGTCACAGACGGACGGACAGACACACAGACAGACAGACGGACGGACGGACGGAGAGGGTGCAAAACATACTCTCTCGCCATGCCTTTCGGCCTGGCGGAGACAAAAATGCAAAAGTGGAAAAATGGAGTTAGCTGGTTTCTGCCCGACAGCAGCGATAATGTTAAACTGATTGTCCAATCAAATCCATGGCAGTCTAAAATCAGATTTATACTTTGTCATATGACGGTGTTGCACCTCACAAAGCATTACAATACATTGAGAGTGTGCAACACCATCATGCAACGGAGTATACGTTTGTCATAACTATAAGTGTTTGTTCTTACCATGTTTTCCACCTCGGCACTCTGTCGGACCCCCCACTGGAACATGCCCATGAGGGTTACTGCATAGGACAAAGCAAGGCCGACAGACCCTGACTCCATGTCTGGGACATCGGAAAAGAGAGGAACCGTCAAAATCACACATTTATGTGTTGATTTTCAAACTTCAAAACTTCATTGCCAAAGGTCAATACAAACAAAAAGAGTACATTTTTCATCACACAGTACCATCTCTGAGGTAAAGGCAGCCAAACACAGTGATGGTGACAAACACTGAGCAGATCCCATCAAGACGAACAGCAAACCAACGCGAGGTGGTCAAAAATAAGAACCAGGCCTCTGTCACAAACAAAGCAAGCACACAGCTTATGTTTCACTGAGACTGTTTACAGACCAGACACTGATGTCATTATTAAGGGTAAAACCAAGGCAGTGTTTCTGTGAATGGAGAAATTCAAGAGCCTTAAGCCTGAGTTATACTTGTTGCATGCAGGTGTCGTGCAAGTTGCACACGGGTGTCACACAAAATAGCTGATTTACAAGCTCACCAGAATATGTTCTGAGCTATTTTGAGTATCACACTTGCCCGCAACTAATCATAAATGAGGCTTAAATCTGTGAGCCCTTAAACTTAAGCATAATGTCTTTTAACCTGTGTGGAGATCTTGGCATGCATCAAACATTTCTTGGAACCTTTGTTGAGCTTTGAAGGCACGGATGGTCCACAGGCCTTGGAGTGAGGAGGAAAGGTGGGAGAATACAGGACTCCGTGCTATACGACATATAGAACAGAGTTACAGTATCACTGTGTGAAGAATAATACATGAACAAATAAGCATTGGCAAAATTAGTCATTCATTTAGTATATCTGGATTCTTGTTTCATTACATTTCTCAAAAAGAGCATAAATAAGTAAGGTTTTTTCATTTGTCTCCTTTCTTAGAATATTAGCCCAACAAAGGCTGTTTTGGTGAAACACACACACGTTTTTATGATAACATTATTATACAAACATTGAAAATGCCCCTAATACCAAAAACATTTTCTACAAAAAGGAAGAGTTGCCATTGAGAGGTCTTTTGTTTGGATTTGGTAGGTTTACAAAGGCAAAAACAAAGCCTCAATGTTTTCTGGGAGCCGTTTAATAGAACTTTTGTTCTTGAAGATGATGGAACCTGTCCTCCCCTGTGCATTTGGGCTCTCCGCCCAGAATAAGGAGGATGAACTAGACCCACTTGGGCATTTTCCCCCATTGTATGTGATGTCATGAACTCCCAGCCCTTCAGGAAACTGTGTGTGGGCAAGTCATGGGCCACCACCACCTTTAGCCTTTATGCTAATGACTGAGGCTTTCTTCAATGGTCTATTAGCATTCCCGTGCTCAGCCTTTATCTCGCCACCACAAATGGGCATGTCCCTAGCAGCAAAAAAAAACACCTACTAGTGGACTCCAAGCGCTTGACGTCTCTGGAGGTCTGCAGGAAGTAGCGTCGCAAGAACAGGAAGGCGACGAGCAAAGGGACCACAGGGATTAGGATCCAGGGGATGACAGCGATCGCTACGGCTATTACCCCCAGAATCTGGAGGAACACCTGGAACACACAGGCGACACAAGAATGAGGGAGGTGTGCGTGTGTGTGTGTGCGTGCGTGCGCGTAACCAGCAGAAACCCAACAAACAGCTGAGTCAAAATCCCCGCTGCTGCAATGTGGGCTACCGCCGGGGCACTGCACTGAGTACCATTTCCTGAGTCTGGATGTGAGAAACTCTGCCAGTTGTTATTGTGTGGGTTCCTCGCTGCTATACAGAGGGGCTGAGTAAGGCTGTGGGACAGAGGTTGTGTGACTTGCTGCGTGAAAGGAAAGAGGGCACCGTGCTAATTCTCACTTAGTAGCAGGTGAGAACTTACCACTTGGCCACTGCGGCTCGTATCCCTGTTGCTCTCGTGGGCATTCCCTTCAACACCTCTGGCCTAATAAGCCTCCCTGGCAGAGTGGCCAGGCACGGTCACAGTGACTGGCAGAGGGCTCTGGGAACCACACTGTGGAGGTCTGATACAGCACACCCCAAACCGCACAGACCTCAACAACACAATGACTCGTCACTCTTGTTAATGGCTACCTGACACATCTAGACCACTGGCCACATGAAATCTGATGCCTTAACGGGAGCGAGGGCAATGAGTCGGACGACACCAAAACATTGTTAAAAATTGCAACCTGACCAGTAAGTGGAAGAAAATAAAAGTATCACTCATTATTTGTGATGTTGTGTATGTTGTTGTGTGAATACGCTGCAGTGTTCAATCTAAAAAAAGAAAGAAAACTATGACAGTTGTATTTCTGTTGTGGTATAGTTTAAAAGAATACACTTATTTAATCGGGAGAATAACCAAGTAGTCGTGCAGATGCAGCAATATCGGAAAACAATTTAATTGAACTTTTTAAAAGTGCTTAACTGATATGATAAATCTGTGTGGGAGTACTTCAATCTAAAAGGTATACAGTGTTGCACATTTCATATTCGATTGACAGGTGATCAAATTGAAACCTCACACCCTGAAATTAGAGACAACCTAAGAGATGACTCCTAAGAGATGCGAGATTAGGATCATACTGCTACCTTCACTGGTCTCAGACCAGCCCACAGAGATGAAAATTTAATTTAGCACCTTAATTATGGATGTTATCAGTCGCTTAAGCGCACATTTAAGCATGATCACTTTCAATGTAGTTTTATGATGAAAAGCCACTCAATTCCATTTAAGGTTCAGATAAGAGGGTATTACTAGTCTAACCATCTCCGCAGTAGAGCCAACACAATCAAGCAGTGAGTGGAAACTACTGAGCACAACTGATCCCAAGAATTTCACAGTACATAAGTTTCAATCTTAGCCTTGATGGAAGGCTACCGGGCAGAGTGAGATGGCGGCACGCAGACTATTACTCTTACATGTTATCCAATCTCGCCCAGTCGGGTTCAGATATTAACCTAACATGCATTTACTTTCCTCCTCGTTAATTTTACCCCGGGTTCCTTTCAATCTTCTTTCGCTTGATGTGCGTATGTACAGTACGTCGACTTACGGTACTGTATTTACAGTAGCTCGGGTAATTTTATTTCCAGCTCCGTCCCAATCATCCATTGGGAGTAGAGGATGGCAGGGTCAGGCCAGAGTGAACTGACACTGAGGGGTCATCTAAGGGGAAGGGGGAAGGAACGGGAACCATTAGATAGGAGTGTTGCCTCCTCCTGGTCCCCAGGGCCGACTGCCGCCAAGGCCTCCCGTTTGATGTGATCCATTTGCCTGGTCTGCCGCTTATCATGTCAGTATCAGAGAACACCAAGCCCCCCACCCACACTACACACAGATGAGTCCGATAAGTAGCGATCCAGCCAACCCCCCCCCCCCCCCCCCCTCCCTTGCTCCCGTTCCCGTTCATCCCCACGACTCACCCAACACCACCCCTCGGCTCATATCCACATCACCACACAGGAACAGACAACTCCCCAAGTCACAGCCGACTGCACATAAAAGTGGATAAAAGCTTTTGTATACAAACAGTTTAAATAAAGTATTACCTCTAATTGCTCTTTAGCGAGAAAAGAAAGCCCTTTGCACGCATGTGATTCAGTCATTCAGGCTAACTGGGCACACTGCCGCGTTCCAAAGACCATTCAGATCTCTTGCTGACCCTAATTGCTTTATTTTCTAAGCGATACCATCAGGGTCTTTGATGTCCGAATAAATTCAGAAAATTGAAGTTAATTGCTATATTTGTGTTCAACGCAGATAGCCACTGTTGTTCCACAGCGGAGAGTAAACACTTCCCTTTAATTAAACATCCCTCCGGACACAGGGAATCAGACTGTTTCTTTACAACCCCTTTTCTCATCCTCCTTCTATTTACGGATGGTCTGCGATGGACGCTGTCACTCCGGGGAAAACAAAAAGCACAAACAGAAATGAAGGGAGGACCGGTTAAAAGTGAAGAAGCCCTTGCTGTCATCGCTGGAATTTTCTCACTCCACACTTTGTCTGACAGTGTGGCACAATGAGTTGCGGGGGTCAGTGGTATTGAAACAAAAACAGGGCCGTTCCACTTGGGCTCTGGAACAATAGGAGTGACCTGAACCATTCTGCTCAATGCCTTTGGGCTTTATTTTAGCATTAAATGTCCAGATGCGGTGGCCTTTCTTTGGGAGAAACGACTTTGGACGCCTCCTCCACATTTTCCCTTTCGGGGGCCATTTTCACTTCATAAAGCTGCAGTCAATGTGTTTTGTGTGCGGTGAGGAGGGGCTGACACATACTGTGGTGGTCTCAGGCGCTGTCTACATTGGTGGCTCAAGTAGTCGCAGGATTAGGCTTTTGTCCGCCGTGAAAAGGTAAAAGAAGTCACTTATTTGGGCTCAGTCAAGCTGCTGATTTCCAACCTCCCCCCCCCCATTTTGGAAATAAGAGAAAGGCTTTGAAATGCAGTCTCTCTCTCCCTCTCTCTCTCACCCCTATAAATCACTGTGTCCACCAAAAAAGCAACTGTCCAGCACTCGGCATGGCATCACATCCCTCTTCTGTGTCTCTACAAAGTTAGAGCAAAAGAAACCAAACATTTGGCACTGTACTGTAGGTGACAAACAAAACAAAATCCTGTAGGTCACAAATACAAGAGTCACTCACACAAAATACAGAATTCATTATAGCATCATCATATTGACGTGGTATGGCTCTAGATTAGCGTAAATCTATTATGTACGTTTCCAGGTTCACAGAACCAAGTGTCCTCTCTTGTAGTGTCTGAGTCAGGACAGGTGAGGTGCCAGACCTCAGCACAGAGGAAAACCACACGTACAGTACATAGTAAAATCCAGAGTGTTGATTTCACTCCGAGAGTGTTCTTACACTCTGGTAGTTAAATTAACACTCTGGCTTTTCCTGTGTGTAACAGTGGTAGAGGCTTTTTCTGGCCAATGCCCGCCATCAAATGCCCATGTGCGGTATTGCTTGGAGATCAAATTCATACCCTGCGTAAACACAAACACAAAAATCAGTAGGGGGGACGGGGGGGGTTATTTGATGTTCTTCTCCCTCTAATATACGGTGAACCAGTACAACCCAAAATACTTAGGCTAGGTCACCCCCACGGCCTCTCACCTTTCTGTGTCACCGTTGTGTTTTTCCACCACACGCACGAAGACAATGGCCGTTGTCAGATAACAATGTTCAGAGGGGGATTTACGGCATATATATATTTCCATACCGGCCTGTGTCTCCTGTGTTTCTCGGACAAACCTGGTATGTGCGATGCCTGGAGCCAGTGCATTCCTCCCTTCCTCTGTCACCCGCTTGGTAAAAAGCACCAGAGAAAGCCGGTGAAATCCCATCCTACAGTGCACGCGGTTACGTCAGCAATTCTCATATCCCACAAAGCCACAGAAAAAGCCTGACACACAATGTGCCACAATATACACTCACACAACGATCCACCCGCCAGTGTTTTCAAACAATAGGCCATCTTTGCTCCCTGTGTGTCTTCAATGCTTCTCTGGGCTCGAGTCTTCAGTATTAGGGCGGGCACACACACACACACACACACACACACACACACACACACACACACACACACACACACACACACACACACACACACACACACACACACACACACACACACACACACACACACACACACACACACACACACACACACACACACACACACACACACACACACACACACACACTCTCACTGTTAATATAACCATGAACCCACTAATATTACTGATAAAAGAATATGTCCTACTAAGAGGTAAAGTCAGAGTCAGGCTGATTTAATTACTCCAAAATTGAGCTTTGAAATTAATCCGCAACTAGACTTAATCCTAATACAATCGCTAAAAATGTTCAAAAATACTAGTCGTCATTGTTCAAGTGTAGCTGGTGTTTTAGTACAATGATACTGACAAACTCAATTTGAATGGATGGTTGAGAAGACCAATGAATGCAGCCATGGACCCCACAGTTAGAGGTGTGACTTGGTCAAGAGCCTCCACAAGGAATCCTCCACTGAAAGGCCCCAGTACCCCCCTTATTGTCTTGCCCTCCTCTGCCCCCTCTGTGAAAACAGAAGCAAACCCAGGATTTAAAGGTCAAGTCCGCACAAAAGCTGTCCGTCCCTGAACCCTGAGGTGTTTTTAATTGACATTTCTGTCTTTGTCCCCCAAACCATGAAGGGGTGAGAGAAAAGGGCACGTTTTTTTCAATATACTAAATTGCCACTAAATGAGACCTGTGAAAAAATAAAAATAAAATAGAGCACTGGGATGCAAGCAGGTTCGCCCTGCTTGGGGGAATCCCCTTGTTTAGGCGTGTATGGGTGGAGTGCTGAGTGCTGTGAAGTGCTTACTCCACCATAAAGGGCCGTGCTCTGATGCAAATCCCCACACAGAGGCAGCCTCTCCCCATAGAGGGAGAGATAAACCAGTTAGGGCATTGTTTATGAAGTTTCACTTTATTCCCCCCTGACAACCATTTAAACAATGACTGTGGGGAAATGTCCCTCTGCTAAAGAGCAACAATGGTCGGGATCAGTAGCTTTTCTCTCTGGCTAATACTTTGATAAAAAAGAGCTGAAAATCTCCCTTCCTGAAAGAATTAAAGGGTGCTCCATGAAAGACACCTGCAAACAAGAGCAGACAGAAGCCCAAACAAAAGTACTTTGTCCAAACGATGCCACCTTTGTCCCCCGGCACAATCAGCTCCCATTTTCTATTGCACATTTTGCACAGCATACACAATGTGGTTATCGTACAGCAAATCTGATTGGAACGGTTTGTTCAAGTGCTGTTCTAGTTTCTTAAGTGTTGTTTCTCGCTGCAATACGGGAGCACTTTGCAGTGGACAAAATAATGCTGCAAATGAAAGAATAAAGTTTGCTTTTCCAGAAAAAAATACTTGAAATCGGAGGGAACAGATAGGCCGCGATGTAAGCAACGTATACGATATAGCATGTACACATGTGCAACACAAGCCTCTTTTTTGTTATGACCTAGTATGCTTTCGCTGGTATTCAGTTGGACCTACAGGCCTTCCGCAACGTTATTATTTTACTTTCCCCATTATTCACCTTATTATCAAAATGGGGGGGAACTATAGTGGACAAAAACCTTTTGTGGGTATGATCTTTTGTGCTTTCAGCATTTAAGATGGCTTTTGTCTCCAGTGAGATGGGTATCTGCCACAAACATCACTCAGGCATTGTGGAAGGGGGATTCATTTTCAGCACTGCTTTGTTCTATTCTTTGGCCCTAACCAAGGAGCCACGCCTGCTCCTCTACCTCGAATTGTGCGGCGAACATTCCCTTCTTTGTGGCGCTAGGTGAGCATGAGCTGGCTCCTTCTCCGCGGGCTTTCGTGGGAGATGATTGTCGCGGTGGCACGGTGGCATTCGGTAACCTAACCTGCCTATGTGTCAGGGTGGCCCTTGGCGACCAGACCTGTAATACTGTAGAAGCAGGAGGTGAATGGTGGCGAGAAGGGGCAAGTCCCCCAACCCCACCCCGCTCTGTATCTGTTTCCACTAACCTGTCCCCCTCCCCCCTCGTCAATGCTTCCAGTGCTACTACTCTCTCCCTTTCTCTCTCTTCCTCTCTCTCTCTCTCTCTCTCTCTCTCTCTCTCTCTCTCCACTCCTGCAAACACATCACACGCCTGCTGCTCACACTTCTTCTTCTTCTTCTTCCTCCTCCTCGCCACTCCAGAGATCGCCCCTTGTCATTCCTTTCCTGCCTCCCTCACCGTCTCCCTCCACTTCCCTGCATCGGGCGCCCATCTTCCTGTAGCCATTATTTCCCTCTGTGGTAGCCTTTCTCTCTCCCAATCACTTGCGTAGTCCCCACACTCATTCTCCGGGCGAAAGCCGCCTCTGTGTTGCCAACACTGAGGAGAGCCACGCCCTCAGCCTATGTGCAGACACTTTTATTAAATCTGTGCAGGCGCTGGGCCGCGCTGGCGGGTAATCCTACAGTAATTGTTTCCAGATTAGGGGACCCGGACCACAAAGCAGGCCTAGCCAGGCATGAAATGGCCTCCCCATGCTGCAGCGGCAGCAACCAAACCTGCCGAGGTGAGACTCACCTGGATAAAGTCCACGAATGTCCATGGCAGTAAGGAGTCCAGGAGACCAATGTCCTTAGAGAACCTGTTGAGGATTCTTCCTGATGGGCGAGACAATAGGTGAATTTATTATTAGATTGGACATGTGTGCAGGATGACATCCTCTGTAGCATTTCTTTTGTAATGTTTTTTATGTATGTGATTCAGCCTTACTGGAAAGAAATATGAGTAAATGGAGGGTTGAATCTTTTGGAAAAAGCAGTAATAAATGGAAAAAAGGATAGAATGTATAGATATGGCATATTCCACATGGCCATGTCATATTTATAATTTCTTGGATCTTGCCTTAAATACCGTCTCATGTGGAGTTTGAAAGAACAAAGCCCCGTCAATTGGAGACACGTTTAAATCCATTAGCTAGCCTAATCTATCTGCAGATAGCACAAGACAATTTTTTCAAATCACTCACTTGAGTCACTCGGGTCTATTCAATAACTGTTACCCAAGTCTCCTCTATATTAATACCGCACAGCCTATACATTGTGGGCGATATCAGATGGAAAAATAGAGAGGCCTATCTAGATTAAACAATGAATCATTATTTGGCCTGCATTTCATAAAGACTGCCCTACTCTAGACTGAATACATCGGGGAGCCTTTTGTTTGGGAACAAAGAGGCAACAGAAGCTGCGTACCTGCCTTTCTGTCCTGACTGGCAGTGTCAATGACGTTAATTGAGTTGCCTCCAATCTGCTCAGGTGTTCATTATTTGGGCCGGGGCTCTGCAGGTGCTCTAGCGGCCCTTTATTGTGGCTCCTTTAGAAACTTTGCTCCCCCAGCCTGATCCCATAGCACATAAGATTACACTCCAGCTGCTTTCACACACTGTTTACTGCAGGGCCAGTGATAGCCAATCCCCACACCACAGGCCCAGAGGCAGGGAAGACAGAGAGGCTTTCTCTATCTCTGGGCCTGAAGGAAGACCTCAGACTCTCACTCTCAGGGTGGACAAAACCATCGGAGAGCTGTGCCAACACTGCCACTTCAAGAACTAGGCTCAAGTTAAAGTTGGCAGGAACAAGCAGCGGACCTGTAGCCAACTTGAATCCTGTCTTTTGAGCATTCGGTGAATCAGTGTCATGACGTTTCACACTTAAGCAACCCACTATATCTCTCATTGTGACAAATCTAAGCAAACACTACTCTCTGAGGAGAATGTCAACAAGGCATGTCGGACTAACAACATTCAGGGTTCAACCCTTGCTACAGTGAAACTGATGGCACACCCATGGAGAATGTTTATATAGGCTCACCAGACAGCAGGGTGGGCCTTGGCGAAGGCTTGAGAGAAGGAGTGGATGATTATGAGCGGTATTTAGTGGCATGGTGCTCTGGAGGCGTGGTGGACTTGGGGCAGAAATGACCCAGAAGCTGCCTCCCCGGTTCCCAGTGAGTTCCTATGGAGGTGGGCCCTGTAATCACCTCTCTCCACAGCAGTAAGCAGCTTACAGCTTTATCCAAAAATACCACTCCCGCCTAAAAACATGCATGCAGACGAGGCCGGGCTCCCCATAACAGCCATTGCATAAAACCCAGCCGGAGCATTATTCCTCACAACAACCCAGCAACGCTCCAAATCAGCACTGATTCAAAGTCAAGTGGCGTAGGCATGTTGTACACTTGGAGGCAGACTAATCTTATTCACAGTTTGAGTGCCCCTTTAGCATGCAGACATCCTGAGGGGAGGGTTCAAGCATGAGGGGAATGCTGCTACTGTACTGTACTGTTGTTATTTCCTCCAGTCTCTCTCTGCTTTTATTTCTTTAAAAAAAAAAGGCAGGGGGGTTGGGGGGTTAGGGAGGTATTTGTCAAACTGTGTTTGTGGAAGATCCTATAATATTTGATGTACAGTAATGTCACTGTATAAGCCATAGATGACCCAAATCCATGCGTATCCAACAAACAAAGCCCACAAGAAAATGATAGGTTTCTCCCAGTTACATCATACCATGGTTTGAGGGTGTTAGAAACAGAGAACATCAGTCAACTATCAGCTGTTTGACAAGCGGCTCAGTTAACAGAGAGTTTCAGCAGGGATGAAGTAAAGACCCTGCTCCCTCTCTAACAGACTATAGAGGGGATCCATTACAGTGATGCAGTTACACAAAGACATTCACTGCATGGAAATGCCTATGAGGTAAGACCAGTGCGGGACAATGGCTTCAATCACTATGGGTGACTGTCAACAATATCACCTATTGTGCGGAGAAGGGTATAGATGTTTCAGGATATCAGCTGCATTAGTATCAAACAATTTCTCATGGTTTGAGACTCCAGGGGTGATTTGCACCACTTTTTCAGGCCGAGGAAAATATCAAGCCCTTCCTGGCTGAGGTGGGACCCCATAGGTGGAGATATTAGGCGAGTTGGGGCTCCCAATCACAGTTAAAAAAAACTGGAACAGTGGGTACTGGTCGGTGTGGGGGCATGCGGCAAATCGCTGTTCCCTGTAAACATCTAGATAACGGGGCCGACTCTGAGCCACTCCATGTGTGGGCTCTGCAACTGTTGGTGGGGTCTTTCACTGAGGCAAGAGTGATAATGCAGGAGAATTGGAGAGGGGGCCCTGCCAAGGCTGGAGGTGGCATGGCTCACCTCAACTTCCATGAAGAGCCCAGGGGGCCTGGGGCAGCCTCCCACCGCCGGCACCTTGCTGCCAATACTAATACATTCTAAATCCATTCTCTCCGCTCTCACACCAGGCTCCTGCAATCTCCTCTCCTTCCCTTTCATGCAATTAAATAGTGGAAGTGCCGGGCGAGGGGGAGCTCTATCAGCCGTGCTGCACACACACACACGGCTCCATCTCCACATTCAATTTACACACCTCGATATCATCATCCCTCTCTGCAGTACTTCCGCCACTTCTTCCTTAACACTCTTGCATCCCGGAGCTGGAATACAGACATTAAAAACACTGCCTCTGTAGACACAATTAGAATCTCATATCATTGACTACAGAAGGTCTAATGTACACTGCACCAACAGCAGCTGAGTGACACCTCACACTGAGTTGACCTGCGATGCTGATGCGAAACAGGGAACTTAGAGGTGGCATGCACGCATGTGCAAGAGAATGCGTGTGTGTGTGTGTGTGTGTGTGTGTGTGTGTGTGTGTGTGTGTGTGTGTGTGTGTGTGTGTGTGTGTGGACCTTACTCCCTGACTGTGCTGATGAGCTGAAGCCCTGGCCTGCAGTCTCTGAGGGGATTAGCCCACTCAATGACACTAAATTACAGGGATCAGAATCAGCTCAACACATCCACTGCTGTCTGTGCAGCTCTAACTGAAACACGTTTGGATGAACGGCCGTAATAAGCCCATTCACATTACTAAAACTGAAAGACTTCAACATAATGGGTTTTATGAAGTCTACTGTTGGGAGGAAGGAATCGCTGTCAACAAAAGGTGGGTATAGCTTAAAAACCGAACTCCAATGCTATTCTTAACAAACTGCATTACACCAATGTGTGTTGTCATTTCTAGATCAGCTAAGTCTTAGTAAGTCACTCTGTGCTATGGCTGCATGATTATGGCCAAAGTAATAATCCCAAATATTTAGCTTAATATTAAATATTCTAATCATAATTATTCATCACGATTATTGCTAATGATTACTTTTGGAAGTCTTTGTTGGTTATTATGGGATTATGGGATTCATAAGACATTGCATACCATATTATGGAATGTAATGGCCTCTGTGATGTTATCAGCCTGATGGATGGAAGACAGAGGTTGTAAAATGTCCTGGTCATTAACCATTTGAGTGAAGAGACAAGTGCAAGTGCAACAGCTGACCAAATAAAATGTTTGAATTAATTAGCAAGTGTCACGATTACATAACTGTGTCGTCTTGGCCTGGGTGTAAAGGTATAGAAGTGCAGCGACATTGGTGTGCACATATTTCTACTGCCAACCTTCATTGTTACAAACCACATCCAGAACACAACAAATAAGACCTTTGTGCAGCCAGGCTTGAAATGGTAACCTTTAACTCCGAGGAAGACAGGAACCAACACGTATCAAACACAAGACCTGTTCGGCAGCAGCAGCACACCTATCACTTACACGTGTAAACAGTTGTCAAATCCTTAACAACACACAGACACACAATCGCAAATGCATTACTCACACTCATGTTGGCAACACACGGAAACGGCAGTCATTGTTACAGTAAAAAAAAAAAGAGAAAACAAAGTCAAAGACAGAGACAATACAACAAGAGAGAAAGCAGCATGGGTAAAAAAGTCATACCAGAAGTGACAATACGAATGCTGAAAGCAGCTGCCTTTGTCCAAGTCTATTCTGTTTCAGTCGAAGATGAATTCAGTTGAAAAAATACTGAGTGGGAGAATAAAAGCTGTATAAAAACCTAGCAACAATAATGCAGCCAAGAATAAGAACTTATTTTTCCTGTTCTGTATTATAGATAGAAAAAGGTCATGTTCATGCTTAATCTACCGTTGACTGGACAAAGGACAAAGACACACAGTCCCTTAGACAGTTGTCTATAAATCCAGTCAGACACATAGTGCTGTTTGCCGGCCAGGAGGCCAAGCCGTAATGACTGGACTGGTCATACAATGGCTGCTGATAGCAGCACAACAGCAATCAGATAGCAGTGTCTGTTAAGCCTCTCCTTTACTGCACTATTAAACAGATTATTACATTATTCAAAATGTTTGTTCTCCTCCTATGTGTAGATTAGCGAGGACGGCACACCCAGATAAGCCATCAGGTAGGCCAAAGCGTAACACAAGAGCAGCCGTAAAAACAAAAACGCAAAAGATTAAGACCCGTGGTGTTTGCTTCAAACACAGCTTTCCAAAAGGACACGGCTTTGTCAATACACCCACTCCTAATGCCAGGAGAAACCACAAGCTCCTCAACACCCTCAAATCATATTTAGACTTGTGTTAGTAGCTTATTATGACTCATTATACAGATACAAGTTTCCTTCATGCTGAGAATTCCCAACCGTACTGATTGTGTTGTACATGCGTGTCACTATGAAGAGATTAGGCTGACTAATTATCCACTGACAGGTGAACAATGGTGAAAAATTAAAGTTATCAAAGTGGGCCACTTGACAGAAGACTTTGGATATGAATGGCAAATGGCAGTGACATCTCCACACACACCCAATTAAATGAATGCCTACTATTTGTAACAAAAACAAATAGAGAGTAAATGGTTAGGGGTGATCTTTTTTTCTTTCTGGCAAAAAGTTTTGGAATAGATTTGTAAAATTCAGAGATACTGTATATTCTACAGTATATGTATTCTGTTAAACGGGTGGCTATATTAAAATTGTATTGTGAAACAAGGAAGGGATAAGCTATAGGGCTCTCCACCAGTGAATGCTATCTCACATGTAGTGTTTGCTCAGTTTTAAGAGCATGTCCATCTGCCCTCTCCTTTGACCAAACAGCTACAACCTACAAAGCTAATGAAATAATCAAAGATTTCTGATACAGCGCACAGAACAAATCTGTCAGTATTTACTCAGCTCTGTAGTACAAATACAACACTGTCCAAGATCTAGTGCAAACAGTTTTCTTTCAATATCATTGTTTGCTTTTTTTTGTTCTGGCTCACAGTTAATAGATAACCCACTCTTCACTCATTTATAAAAGACATTATGGCTAAATATATTGGTCACTTGGGTCCACAGGCTTTGACACCCAGCAGTGACTGGTTTTAATTATGTCAATTCACACAGTCTGCCTTTCAACCCAATAAACTCTGTGGCAGCAGCAAACACATAATATATCCCAATAAATTGCTTGTAACATGTTATATACATATTATATTTATCTATATCATGCTGCTCATAACAGCTCTTCCTATCTACATTTATCATCATAAATGATTTATTACATTCAGAGATTGGGAAAAACAAAAATAGAATATTGAACTAGAATCATTCTGAGGGGGGGGATAACTTTATATTAAGAAAATGTAATTCGACAATTAAAAGTATTAACGGTATAATACAAAAGTGCAGAGGTACACTGTGGAGTTTGGGGACAAGCAGGCATAAGGACGGACATAAAGTTGTGCTAAAAGAGGACATACCTAAGTAGCAGTCTGCTCTCTAGTGGTGACACTCTACAACACGGCACAGAATCTCAATGAATCTAAACGTCTACAACTTAATAGCTCACAGCGTGTTCATTCCAATCATCGACTTGGCAACACTGACGAGAAATCAACATGTTTTACATTGCTGATAAACATTTGTTCCAGGAATGGGATATGAAGGTGCCCCCCCCCCCGCCCTCTTACCGATAGGGTTGGCATCGAAGAAGCGTACAGGCGTTCGTAGAACGGCGTTGAACATGCGGTTATGAAGGGTCTGGGCTGAGCTCACCAAGACATTGAAGAAGATCAAACTCCGCAGGAACCCAAATATGACAGAGGCAGCGGTTAAACCTAACCCAAAAAAAAAGTATAGAAAAAGAGTATAAATCAATCAGAGGGTACAATGTTTTGCCCTGTGTCTGTTCCAAGAAGGTCAGCTGTGCACTTATGGTGCCATTGTCGCGTATGAAAGGGAAAAAAGCAACACATATTCCACTCCAATCTCTCCCTCAATGGTTAATTTCTGTTCCCTATTATGCTGATCTATCACTGTGAATACAGGCCCTGGAAGAGTAAAGAGGTTAGGAGTCACAGGGAGACAATCAGAGCAATCCAACGGGAGAATGCAAGAAAAGCACTCCTATCTTCCTGTACAGCTGAGGCCCATGTATAGACACTGGGCCTTGAAGGCCTTGGGCCACAGCCAAAGAACTGTGGATGTGTTCAGTGAATTTGGCGCATTCAGAGCCTCAATGGCACACAGAAAAGCGATGTGCACTCAGTGAGCTTCACCTGCGTAAACACCTAGGTACAGGTCAAGGTCCAGCTGCTGAGAGGCGCTGCCATTGAGGTGCTCCGTCGCATTGACGCGCTCCTGTTCAGAGGCCCTGCAAGTCAGCCACAAAGGAATCAAAAGCCACAAGGACAAATAAACACAACAGCCGTGAATGAAAGAAAGATGGAGGCGCTCTACACAAAACACTTTCATCCTAACCTGAAGCACAAGGTCAATTTCAACAAGCAACAGATATTGCTAACAAAGATGTCGTCAGTCGGGATCAGTCTAATCATACAAAGGAATCAATCGGTTCCGCAAAAAGTCCTGAAACAGTTTCGCTTAGAAAACGTGCTACACAATTTACAGGGTAAATAATCTCACCAATGAGCGAGCCACCAGTCCTGTAGAACATAAGCAAACTAAAGGAAAGCAGGAAAAACAGATTACATACAGTTAGTCACAACAGATATGTGACTAAAGATATTCAGTTTCTATTTCTCATTTCTAAAATTGGAGTAGTTCAGAAGGAATCACTCACATGAGCGAGGAAATTGAGGAGAACAAGGGCCGAGAGGACAAGGAAGTTAGCTCCTGCTCTGAAGTATTTCACATACAGGTGCAGGCCCACGGTTCCCTCTGAGCGACTCTCTTCCATGATGGGTTCAACTGCCTACAGATGCACACTGGGGTCAATACAAATCCTCCAGTAATGCTTCTATTAGGCTGCACTGAGCTGAGGGGAACAGACAGTACCTGCTGCCCTCTGGTGGCCCATCAGCAGAACATGCTGACAACCATTACAAGCCATTTACTGTTATCACACTGAGATATAAAATCAAGCACGAATATGTTGAAGCCCATGGCACACAGGTGTGGCCATTCAGTATTATGGCACATACAAGGCAATGTTTTGGGGGTACAAATGTAATGCTGCACAGGTTGTGCCAAATCCCATTTTATGTATCTAAGTCATGGTAACAGTTTACCCTCATACTGTAGTATCTAAAACTTTGCTTGTACTTAGTTTAGCATTAGCCAGCCGATTAGATAGATATCTGACTTCTGAGGCGTAACTATTGAAAAGTGGTTAAGGACCGACAAGATAAAAGAAAAGCAGACACATGAATTGACCAACCACAGACATATGAATTGACCAACTACAGGCCTCCTTATTTGCAACAGCCAGACTTCCATTACAGCCCAGACAATCAGGGGCTCCTCTGGCCAAACCCAAACATGCTGACTTATGATTCAGAACCTGCAACTGATGAGGAGGCAAGACGGTGGGTCAGACCCAGTGAGACTAGCTGGTGCCTAATAATGCTGATTTGAGCAGGCACCTTTGCCGTTCATCCTGTGCATGCACCATCTGTCCATGGATGGACATTTCGTCCACAAAACGTCCAGTCCACAAAATCTCCATCAGTGCTCAGAATCTGCCGTAATTGCCCCACATATGACGTAAGAGCAAAATGGCCACCATGGGACTATGATCAATTGGGCACTCCTGTGAGTTGTTATGTGATTGATTACCTGCTGCTCTGCTCCTTCCAGCAGGGAAAGCAGGGAGGAGGACAGTGAAGGCATGGAGCTCTGAGAGCGAGAGTGTGGAGTACGAGAGAGAGAACCCAGGATTGGGGTCACTCCTTGCTTCTCCCCCTCCTGCTCCTCCTCCCATTTCAGCAAGGAGGTGAAGTCCAGTCCGGAGCCCTGTAACTCACTGTATGTTCCCCTTGCCACCATTTGACCCTGACGATGAAGACAGGAGAGATTGATACCATGAGGCATTTTCTGTGTGAAGTCTAGCCTGCGCACACAAACACACACACACACACACACACACACACACACACACACACACACACACACACACACACACACACACATAGACGCACCTCCTTCACTACAAGTATTTGATCCGCAGCCTTCAGGAACTGCAGTTGATGAGTAACTAGGATGCGTGGCTTCTTCCTCAAAAGGCCACAAATGCACCTAAGGAAGGCACACATTCATGCATGTATCCCGACACAGAGCAGGTTTTTTACTTTCACAACGGATTGATGAACTGACACTTACCCGGTTGCCATTGCCCTTTAACAGGGCGACAGAATATGGTGGGTTGCAGAAGGTGTCGTGGAATGAGGGAAGATAGTTAAATAATAGGACTTACTCCTCAAACAGATGCCTGGCCACATCCGCATCCACAGCACTGAGCGGGTCATCCAGCAAGTAGATATCTGCATCCTGATACACTGCCCTAGAGCACCCAGACACCCCAGAGGGGGTATTATAATTAGTAGTAGTAATCCTACTATAATTCTAGTAACCTCTGTCTGTAGTGGTGAGTAGGTGAGTACGTGAGTACGTGAGTATGTGAAGCTACCCGGTTCTCCTCAGTGGCTGGAGCAATTGCTCTGATTTTGCACACAGCCATTGACCATTACCATCTGAACTCAACTGTGAAGCCCGTTTTTCAATTTCATCAAATCTCAGCTTCTTATTAGCGTTTATGTGTCAAACAATGTCGCCTCCCGGGTTGCCAGATCATGTGCGCATATCCCCCCCCCCGGATGCGTCGACCGGGTATGGTCTAGTGTAGACAAAATCTAAGAAGGACAATTACAAAGACACACACCTGGCCAAGTTGACTCGTGCCTTCTGTCCCCCACTAAGGTTGGCTCCTCTGTCCCCGATCACCTCCAGATCACCATCAGGCAGGAGGTCCAAGTCCTAAACAGGGTTCAGCGGCAACACTCATAGTCACTCATAATCTCAATCTTGTGTAAACAACTGTAGCAAAACATCCTAAAACCTTGAAGAAAATAATAGGGAGTACCGTGTCAAGCAACAATATGTTGGTAATGTTAAAGTGAAAAATCAGGTAGTCTTCAAGGATAGGGCAGTCCACCAGACTTGTATTGGAAATCTATGGTATCGGATGGCAGGCATTTTGATTATAAATCCTTAAAAACAAAATGGTTTAGCGAATGTCATTAACCCGTCTTTGTTTTTAATACTTTACCCTAAACTTCGTTGAGGTGACATTTAACGTGATATAGGACAGGGTATGTGATACAAAGTATCTAGGAATAAACGTGTATCTCACTCTCTTCAGAGCACAGGCTCTAAGCACTGTCTCATACTTCAGCGGATTGAGCTCTTTGCCAAAGAGGATGTTGCTGCGGATTGTCCCTGGGAAAATCCATGGTTGCTGGGAAACATAGGACAGCTCCCCTTTCACTTTGACCACGCCCTTTTCCTGGTTCAGCTCTCCCAGGATGGCGCTGAGGAGAGAGGACTGATGCACACGTATACACACATTCATAAACATACACCTGCAAACAGGGTATTATACAGGGTATTATAGCATTGCTAGGTTGCGTTATTCAAACAATAGGTATCACAAACTGTAAGCGAGGTGACCAGCTTGTATTGTACTGTAGGTGATAGTATTGTAGTTAGTATTGGCATCATGCTCACAGTACTGCACCATTAACAACACCCATGACTATCTCTTCATGAGATGTACTACCGCGATCACTAGATCTGACCTTGCCGGCTCCAACAGGACCAATGACAGCCAGGAGCTGCTCTGATTTCACAGTGAAAGACACATTTTGTAGTGTTGGAGAATCCAGTATCTGTCCGAAAAACAAAGAGTGAATAAATGAATATACCTCCATTAATTAAAGAAATAAAGCTAATGGTATGTACTGTACTGTACTGTACAGTAATCTGTCTTGATAATTTGGTGACATGTTAAACTGCCATGCACAACAGTCCTCACCTTATCCCAGTAGCACGTTAAATCCTGAACCTCCACCATACAGTCTTTCTTCTCTGTCACAGGAAACCCAAGATGCTGTGGAGAAACTTCATCCAGAAGAAGAAAATTCTAGCAAGAAAAATAATATGAACAAAATCAATATCTATAAATGGCATCAGAAGAATCAACAGGAGCTGCTGTCATGGTGGCTTTGGTCTGGTGTGCGTTTACTTTGATCCTTTTTATGCTGATGAGGGCTTCTGACACCTTCTCTATGGCCGATGGAAAGAACAGGGTGACGGTGAGTCTCAATGCCCCATAGAGAGAAACCGCCACAAACACCCTGCTAGCGGATATCCTGTTCCCCGTTAAAATGTACACACAGAGGGTGATGAAAATGAGGACCTTGCTGGCCACAAAGAAGGACGCCATGTTCAGTCCACGCAAGTAGGAGCTCTTCATAATCTTGGAGACCTCCTTTCTGTACAACAACAGAACATGTTGTTAGTAAATCCTGTCCCTATCAGTCTACTTAGACACAGTCTGCAGTGCATACAGTACAGTAGTTAAAATACATTAAAAGTGCATTGCACTAACTGTCCATTTAAAAAAAGTTATAATTTTCCAGTCAAATATAGTAAAATACCAAAATAGTCAGATGTTGATAAACTAGAGTCATCAGACTTTATATGAAGTTAATATTATTTGGGAAGTGAATCTACCTTCTGACCTCATCCACCAGTGCAGAAAAGGACTTCTCCCAAGCATACATCTTTATGATTCGGATTCCAGAGACCACTTCATTCATTATTCGTATTCTGTCATCTGTTAAGGCTGCTGTTTGGCCCCTAAAAAACATAGTAATAAAAGAAGGATATTTCTTTTTAAACTCATGCAGGATACAAACGTTTGATATATACAACTTTCATGAGTGTTTGGCTATGCACCTAAGAGTGGAGAAGAAGTGTCCAAACACGGTCTGTATTGGCATGAGGACAACCAGGACAGCCATTCCTGCAAGGCATGATGGGCCAATCATGTACAACAACAGCACTGTCACAGCTGCCGCTTGCAGAGGACCAACCCACAAAAAGTGCAAAAATAATGTTACCTGTAAAAGGATGAGAGAGGTGCAACCTGAGATGAAAGACTGTGTGTGTATATGACACCGTTTTAGACCTCATGTTAAGAACACAGATAAGCAAATCTTGTAAAAACATGTGTAAAATACGTATGTGTGTATATTATGGTTTGTTGCTTTAACATTTCACCTCATCAAATTTGTTGACATCATTGGATAAGAGGTTCACAATTTGTCCCGTGGTAGTTTTTCCCAGTGCTGTGCTGTTAAGACAGAGTGCCTACACGGGGAAGATAAGTCAAATAAGAACAACAGATAGATATCTTAACCACATTAACCCTGGCATCCATATTTTGGGCATGCCATTATAGGCAAAGAAACTGGTCGCCAATTTAGAACTAATTTAACCATTTGTATTTCAGAGAGCATACACATGTGCATTTGCACACTCTCAGAGTTAAATTAAGAAGTAGTTCAGGCAAAAAAATACTTATTTTCTATCAATTATACACCCCATGAAGCCTTGAATTCATGGAGATTTTGTCACATTCCTGAGCCAATAATTTTATGACTGAGAACTGTGTTCCAAAAATAAACAAATGACCCCGGCGGTTTGACTCATATGGATATGAAGCATCAACTGACGGTGAGAAAACGCTAATGTTACTTACGCCGAATTAGTTAAATTCTCGCCAGAAACGGACTGTATCAAATATGAATATGAATGACTGACTATCATAAACGATACAGAGCCACCTCCCTGACAATATCGCAGAGACAGTTTGTTTATTTTTGGACCACAATGAGACGATTCTATGATGACCCAATGTTATTCTGCATAGAGAAATTACTTTACGACCCAGGGAGGGATGGACGAGTGACGTCAGGACTTCTGTACTCTTTTGAGTCTCCTACTGCGTCTCCTACTGGCTGATGACCTGGTTATCAAATTATTGGTTTAGGAATTCACCAAAAAAAAATCTCCATGAATTCAAGGCTTCATGGTGTGCGTAATTGATAGAAAATAAGTCATTTTTTGGGTGAACTACTCCTTTAACTGCAGCTTTCACTGTGTGGGTGGATGACATCTACATGGTACAATGACCCCCGATGACTGACCTTCCGATAGATCATGTGGCACATGGCCACCCGGATCTTCATGCCTGCATTTTGGACATGGTAGAAGTACAGGTGATGTAGAGCTGCCAGGCCAATGGTTGACAGGGAGACACTGGTTGCGTAGCCACAGGCTACATAGAGAGCGGTGGTGTTGCTGGGGTCGTACCTCTCAAAGTATTCAATCAACTTTCCTAACAGCAGTGGCTGAATCACTTTGATAGCTTCCTGCAAGTACAGTACATGTAAAAACAATGTAAAGCACTGTAGGTGGTGCAATGCACTACTAGAACACATTTGAGTATATGCAGCAGTTCTCGTTGATAGGCTGTACCTCCATTAAAGTGTATATTCCAATGAGGGAGTATGACCTCCAGTAGCATTGAATAAGAACTTTAGTAAGTTTTGGTGTGCTCAGGTCTGTAACTGCTCTCTTAACCTCCTTGTCCCAATAGCTTGGAAAAAACATTGAGAAGTGCACAGCAAGGTTGTGTGAGTACATCATGTGCACTACGTCACCAATGGAAATTTGTTTTTCATGCAATGCACAACAAAATGCTTTATGTATTGTGTATTATAGTATGGTCATAAATAGCCCTTGACATGAAACTAGATAGATCATCATTCATACGAAATAAAAGCCATATAATGCATAAACCTACCACTGTAGTTCCTCTCCGAGTCTTTCAGATCCATCTTCTGGAAGGACCTTATACATGTCATGTTCCTCCAATCTCCTCTTATGGCCGATTCTAAACAATGGATCCAGCCAGCTGAACATAAAGGACAAGTATATTCCATGGCTTAATAATAATAATAATAATAATTTGATACTGGCACAAGACCTGGCCATTCAACAATGCAATAATAACAAAAAGTAAAGGTTTTGTATGATAGCTTACTTCCACCCCTGTTGTAGCATTCCATTGAGTAAGAAGTTTTAGCTTTCACGTTACTGAAGCAAACATTTAAAGCTGCTTTAAGAAGTAGAAACTGAATCCATCTAAAAGATGAATGTCTGTCTGTAATGCAGAGATGGAAAGTAACTAAGTACATGTACTCAAGTACTGCACTTAAGTACAATTTTGAGGTACTTTTACTTCACTGGAGTATTTCCAATACTTTAACTCCACTACATCTCAGATGCAAATATTGTAATTTTACTCCACTACAATTATTTGAAAACATTAGTTGCTAATTACTTTGCAGATTTTGATGATTATTACAAAATATACATTAACCACATTCCGCCTTCTATACTTCTATCTATTTGAAAATAGCAGATCAACAAGCTCACAAAGCGTTGCAAAGCGACACATTGTGAGCTTGTAGATCTGCTATTTTCAAAAGATCTTTTATACATATTATACATTTGAAAACTTGGGAACTTGGGAGGGAAATGGGACATTCTGCATACTGAGTAGGCCTACTTTCTACTTTGGTAGCCTACTTTAGGTTTTACATTTGTACTTTTACTCAAGTTAATTTAGAATTCCGGACTTTTACTTGTAACAGAGTACATTGCAGTATTGATACTTTCACTTAAGTAAAACATTTTAGTACTTTTTCCACCACTGATAGTAACTGAATCCATCCAAAGAAGAATGTCTGTCTGTAAAGAGAACACAATAGCTTGTGTACTGGTGCTAACCTAGGCTGCTCCCCCTGCTGTCATAGGGTGGTACTGTAGGCTGTCTTCAATGAACGAAACCTCCTACACGACCTACAGTATGTAATGTATCACACAACAAGAGGATTCTCCATTAATGTCAAAGACTACTGCAAACTGGTTTTCTTACCAGAAGAAAATCTTGGAGAGAAGATTAGCCGTAGCCGACGGATTATCCCTCGCCTCTTTCCGCACAGGTTCCATGTCCTATAACACTGGGACGGAACAAACTGAAAGCGAACTCTATAGGGCTATAGCCTGTGGCAGCGGGATAACAACAAAGACTTGTAAAGGATGCATTGAGAAAACATTTGCAGGAAACTACAATGTCTGCCGATTTTAAACCCCACCGACCGACAACAGGATTATTTCCAGCCAGGCCGGATTGAAACACCGGCTTCTCTCATCTCTCACCCACCGGCTACAATAATATCTGACTGTCAGCCTCCTGTCACCTGAGACGAGAGATGAGGGAACTCCGCCCTCAGCTTCACTGATTGGCTGATAGAAGTCTCCATCACTGCAGACCAGACAGACAGACAGACTGTGTGCTATGAACTTCTTCTGCCTCCTAATTAAAGTGGGTGTAAGTGATTTATTTACACATTAAGATAGAACTGAATATGGACTTCCATACAGGAAGATAAACAAGTTAAATTGGAAGTGTTGAAGCAAAAAAAAAGTGCAGATAAAATTGGAACTGGTACACAGCACTATAAAATTGAAGCTGATAAATGGATTCTCTCTCCATTTCTGTGCCAGTGTATTTTCTGTTTATTAAAGAGCTGGAGGCTGTTACTGAATACTCTATCTATAGAATCGATTACTTAGGCTAATATTATCTGAATATAGACCTTTAACTTAGCTTTAACAAACAAATAAAGAAAACACACACACACACACACACACACACACACACACACACACACACACACACACACACACACACACACACACACACACACACACACACACACACACACACACACACACCTTCTGTTTAAAAGTGCTTTAATCATAAAGCACTTACATGTGGTCCGTTGGTTCTCAAGGCTACTTACTGACTTGTATTACTTATATCTAGCCTACTATGTACAACCATTGCCACTGCAGACGGGACAGTGCTCGAGGCAGTCGAGGACTTCAAATATCTTGGGGCCTGGACTGCTTTAACGGAACAGGGCCTGAAGGTCTGGAGGGCACGTGCCTGGAATGCCTTTCATGGGATGAGGAGAGTGTAGAAATCAGACATGGGAGAAGACCTTAAGAGGTGGCTGTTAGTAGCTACAGTGGAGTCAGTTTGATTGATGTACTTTATTTAGTAAGACATGAGAAAAACAGTACATGGAAGTACAAATTCACAATACAAGGTCTACTAAACTGGAAGGCTCATAAAGTTCTAAGCTTGTTTAAAATGAGATCCCAGACATATGACATATGATCCCCAGAGACATGGACCCTCACAGCACAATAGGAAAGGGCCCTGGATGGAATCTCCACAAGAATGCTACGAATGGCCCTAGGTGTCACATGGACGGACCACTTCAGAAATGTGGTCCTCTACAGGGGCCTACCACGGGTCACAGACAAAGTCAGAGAGAGAAGGATGAGGCTGGCAGGGCACTGCATCAGGCACCCAGAACTAGAGGCAAGCAAACTGACAATATGGGAGCCAACCATGGGCAAAGCCAGGAAAGGCAAGAAGCGCACCACCTACGTAGATGCACTGCGGCGCGACAGCTTAGCTAACAACACTGTAGAGCTCAAGACCCTGATGTTAGATAGGAGAGTGTGGAGGGCAACCAACGATTCAGGAGTCCCGATGTATTGGCTAGACCGCACTCTCGCATCGCATCTTATATATCACCTACAGCACCTTTGATATAGAGCAGTGCAGAGGCCTACACATTCTCAATCTCAAATTGTATTATTGTGACAAGGTGGGGCCTATTGTGTCACCCTTCTGAGACACAACGGGATCCCCTGTCATGTAATTTTACAACGCTCCCGCCTGGTAGTCTTGCCCTCATCGGAATGTGGAAGCTCTGTTCACTCCCAACTCGTGATAGGCTGCAAGCACCCCTGAGTGAGCCGTTAGATGAGCTTGGCTGTGCTGAGCAGTGTGAAGTCCGCTTAGCAGTGTTCGAGTTGCATACTGACAGGCAGAGAATCAACAACATGTGATGTGATGCGAGAGGATGTCCCGTGGATCAAATGTCTGATGCATCGTTAAATCCATCTCAACTTGTCACCTGTTTCTTCATTACCTTTAGTCCCGCGGGGGAAATTCAAATTTTCAGCTTCACCCAGCAGAGTGTTGGGTGCTCAGAGGGTTCTGACGAGGGGGAGGGTCAGTTAAGGGTTAAGTGTCTTGTTCAGGCCGAGGGACACATAGACCGGGGCCGGGAGGCAAACCGATGACCTTGATTACCAGGTTTTTGTTTTTTATAAGGCAGGGAACGTCTGACTGCTTTGTTTTGAATTAGAGCCATTCCCTCCCTATAAATAGTCTACTAGTCAAGATCAGCTGAATACAATTTGTGATGATGTGTTCTGACTTTGATAGGATATATGTATAAATTGATGATTATTTGGATGTCGAAGAACACTGATCTTCCTGCTGAACTGGCCAATGGTTTTATTGTTTGTTTTTGTTGTACAATAGGCCTCCAGTCCCATTGCAGAGAACAATAAACATGCAGTATTTATAAGCAATATGCCAAAAATACATTTTAAGGTCGACTGATCTTTTGTCACATTTTGTGTGCACAAATAGCTAACCCTGTGAGTGGACTTTGTCACATTGCTCATTGTCTTTAGGATTACTGATTAGTTACTCCTTTATTATGTTTTATGTTAATATGATACTTGACCTTACTTTAGGAACAAACCGGAGCAGACAGAAAGACAACTAGCTAAAAAAAGAACTATTTTGAAAGCTGCTGGCTACAATTTAATAGCAATTTAATAACTAACTGACAGTTCAGGCTTCCTTTACTCTTTCACTCTTCCACTCTGTCCATCCCATGTCACTAAACAGTGGCATGTAAATCATCTCAGTGAAACACATGTCCATAGTGTAATTTGCTTGCCTGTGGCATTTTATTTCTTCTCATTTTCTAGACTTCACTGTAAGACTATATAAACATCTTAAACCACCAGTTCCAAAATGTTGGGAATCCAGATCCTGGCTTTCCTAGGCGGCCTGGCGGGACTGGGTGCCACTATTGGTGCTACAGTGTCCAACGAATGGAAAGCCACAAGCAGGGCATCCTCAGTCATCACAGCAACATGGGTCCTCCAGGGCCTATGGAACAACTGTGCTGGGAATGCCATTGGAGCACTTCACTGCAGACCACATCTTACCCTATTGAAGCTAGAAGGTAAGCAAGAGGAATCATCATTCATGCCGTTGCGCATACAAAGCGTATAAGTCCCTGGTGTTTTGCCTGCTGAAATGATGTGATGCATGCCGCTTTCATGTTAAATTCTCTCACGGTAGCAATTATACAGGCACATTTAAAACATTGTTTGTAAAATGTATTCTGTCAATTTTTGAGACAAAATATTCACCAGAGGTTTCATATTAATTACTATCATTTACAAATCTAAAATATAATTGAACTTGCTTGTACATTTCTTTTAATCATTTTACCAACAAGGGCTTTTGCCTGTAGCATTATGTAAAACAAAATAATTACTTAGCAAATTATAATTAAAGGATAGTTTAAATAAATACTGCATATTATTATTATCATTATTATTATCATTATAGTTTATTATAATCATATTCACTCAATATAACTGTCATATTACTGCCATCTCTTAATGCCACCCCCATTCACTAATATGATGAAGAATACAGCCAAATCATATACCAGGGCTGGATTATATTGTGTGGATTATATAGTATTGCTGATATTTATTTCTGCTAAAAGGTATAGGTTCAAAACTATGTTGAATTTAGTTTTATTTGACACCTAAGTGGTTCTGATTTTAGTTTCTACTAACATAACCAACTGAAATCTGGCTCCTATTTTGTAAGGCAACAATACATGTTTATACAGCACTATAATGTCATCTTTCTTCACCAACAGTGATTATGTTCCTTTTGAGCCTCATCTTTTCCATGTCTCGTTTTATTTTGGTGAGATTTTTTGATAGTTAGATAGTGTGAGATTCACTTGTCACTCTCTTTCAAGAACTAATACCAGAAGTAGTTCTCTTCTCTATTGTATCATTCACTTATGAAAGTAGATCAAAAGCTGTCTCTTTTTTACTTCATATTGTCTCAAATAGAATGGAAATCAAAAATATGGCTGATTTGCTTCTACACAAAGAAAATGGGAGCATTTGACAATGCAATTTATTTGTGTTGCAGGTGATGGCTCAGGATTAGCAGTGGCCAATGTGTAATCCTTTGAAGGAAATATCAAACTGAAGCATTCTGAGTCACAGACGTTCATGTGGGTGGCAGGTCAAGTAGGGGAATAACAGTATGAAGATAAAAATGAAGGATAGTCATTGTAGGCAAGGAAGCTTACTGTAGTTCTGTGATCCATGACAACATATTTCTGAGCTGTATAGTATCTATATTTTGTTTATTTTGCATATGCATAATTTAACTATTTTTCAATGTCTGTATCTAACTTAACTGTCCTGACCAATCAATTGCTTAGAACTGGTGATATTATTCTATGCTGCCTATTATTCATTAACTGCATAAAAACATTACTGTTACTGGCAGAGGAGTATTTTGAGATGATCAGCGCCATCTGATGGTAAAAATGTTGTGATGGGGAAATGTTTGCCTTTTTACAACCACAAGATAGTGCTGTAACTCCATATAAAATGTAATCTGTTTAATTATCAGGTGTAAGAGGAAAAGAGTCTTCCTTTGCTTGTGAGACATGACACCAAGTGTAAGAGGGAAATTCAGCCAGTATCAGTGACACATGTTAACAACTCAGCAATGTTGACCATACAGTATCTATACAGCCATTTTATTTACTCTCATGTCATTCTCTTACAGTGGTATACAGGTCCAGTGGTCACCTAAACCTTGTGGGCACCTCAACATTAAATTAATAAGAATAAATAAGAATAAGAATAAATGTATGATTTTAAAAACTTTCGGAAATAATGTAAAGCATACATGATTTTAACATACACGGTACACATCAGCATCAGCCCTAAATTTACTCTTCCACTTCTTGTTTATCCCCAAAATGACACAAGTTTTGTAGCAATTTGTAGCATTTGTAGAGATAAAACAGTTAAAAATAATAATAATAATAATAATAAATAAATAAACAAATAATTATATGTATTTGGCCCCCCCATTTGTAAAAGAAATCAAATAAAATAATAAATAATAAATATTAAAATAAATATTTTCCCAGTGTTCTCAGGGGCCCACTGTTCCGGTTACCATTGGGAGTAGGCTTATGACATAAGAATAAAATGGCCACCATGTAAATATGTCAGTTATGCCATGTTCAGTCTTTGAGAAGGTTCTAGATAACACAGACTCTGTTTCGGTGTCAACAGAGGGAAGTCTGAGAGTGGAGTTTTTCTTCTCCAAAGACCTTGGAGAACCTTCTGTTCTCACCCACGCATCGAGTTGAATTCGATAAAGATGCCATCCTTCTCCTCCTTCATCCCAACATTATTGCCATTCTTCTATCACATTCTTCCATAAAAAGTGGGCTTTTGCCCACTTTCTGCTCCATTGCATAAGCTGTCACTTATAGTGGCTAAGTGGCACAAACGTGACTCCACTCTAGGTTATTTCTGTGAAGCCGACAGTTTGGGTTGGCCTATCAGGGAAGCTGGTGAATTTGTGCGTTCTCCTCAGACACGTGGTCAGACAGATACAGATATTTTTGTGGTTTTTCGGTTCTCTGAAAATGTTGGTCCGTCCGAATTGCCATTCGGCACTGCACACCTGTCCCAACTGTCTCACATAATGCACACTTACTGTACATTACAGTAGACACACCAGACACACACATGGACAGACATAAGCAGGCAGACATAGACTTTGCATATTTGCGTTGTTGGGTGGAAAACCGTTACTTTTCAGGAAATGGAAAAAGAAACCTGTGTTCCAATGGATCTGATGACGATGAGGTATAAAACATGGCATTAATTTATGAAAACATGAAGGTGTCTGCCCGATAGTGACGATATGCACACAGTGGATTGTAAAGAGTTGAATTCTGTTATCTGAAAATGTCATTACTGAGGTCACCATCACCTATCTCAGTGATGCTTAATTTATACTCCGTTGTATGACTTTGTATAAATCAGACCACCGTCCATCGTAGAGACTATCGATTGACTAGGTGCATCCGGCTTGGCCAGGCGCACCAACAAACACAATTGGCCGTGTTTGAGGGTGAGAAGCCGGGCAGGGAGGGTGATCTCTGTGACTGCACTATTAGCGACTCCTACAGGTTGGTTAGGGTGGCCTGTTCAGTGGGGAAAAGATCTTGGGATAGCGTCTTCTTCCACATACGTTACGACTCCTGAAACTCTTCACTTTCAGGTGAAAAGAAGCGTCTGGCTATACGCCATGTGTATGAAGGGAGACACGTGACGTGCTCCTCTAGACCCTCCCACACGACCCTGTCACTAGTGACAGGGACTGGCACGCACGTGTGTGGCGAAGATTGGGAATTAGCATAATGACTAATTTGGGGGAAAAACTGAAAAAAGAATGACGTGTATAGGGTGAGGGGGTGGAGGAAGCTACATATACAGTACACCATTGGCTTGTTGGGCTTTAGGCCCAAACCCCTCCCCACTGCATATAATAGTCCACAACACATTAACTATCAATCCCCAGTGCATCCATTTAACTTACCAGTGAGGTGCGTATTGTAGCTATTTTTTCATCAGGGTTTGCTGGCTGGGGAACCATTAACGACTTTTGAGCTCCACAACAACATAGACGACAGTGAGAGTGGTGTAGAAGAAAGTTCTGTTAAATATGTCCAGCATGGTTACAGAGATCTTGGCGTTTATATTGTCTACCTCTGGCTGGGTGCTCGTATCCTCCACCTTACCCACGGACTACTGGAAGGTATCTTCTCTTGATGGAACGGTCATCACCACAGCCACCTATTGGTCCAATTTGTGGAAAGCGTGTGTCACTGATTCAACAGGAGTCTCCAACTGTAAAGACTTTCCCTCGATGCTGGCATTAGACGGTCAGCTCTTATTTTTCTCACGGTAACCTTACATGCTACTGTATATAGGACATGGTACGGTATTTTATTGTTGGAGTGTATCTCAATGTGTGTAATTAATTATGCCTTTTGCATATCTGGCTTTAAAATGTGTGACCACTTTTAAGCTCTCTACTGCGATGATTTATTTGGCTGTTATTTGGTTGTTTATTTGGCTGCTTATTTGGATGTCAGTTTGGGGAAAATCAGGCTTATGTCCAAAGGAGATTCATGTGAAATGTACCTTGTAAACTGAAGATCTTTTCCTGACAATGGTTAGCACTGGTCCATCCTCTGACAATGATGTCCCATGTTCCTGTCTGTAATGGATGCTATCCACCCTTTTCTAACTTTTTGTTAGGGAGTTCAAGTTTAAGCTCATTACTTGTCAGAGCTAATAGATTGGTTAAAGCTTCAGGCGAGTGAGTCCATTCCAGGGAACAACTCATTTACTTCCAAATATGTCAATGTTTAGCTTTAGTCGTCAGGACTTTAAGACCATAAATTAGATTTATAGAGAGCTGCAGGCTGTTCCTACCATGGTTGAGTAGTTAGGGTTAACCTCTAAGCTAATATTTGCCTCTAATTCACAACTGAATCGCACATTTCATGCCAGTACCGTCTCCACAATAGCATGACTGCCTTTGAGACAATTATGGTTATTGCTGACAAATTGTCCTTGTGCTTTGTGTTTAAATTTGTCACCTGTGCAGCTATAGACCTTGTGCATCCTTGTGTAACGGGGATATGAAGAGGTGGAGGTACAGGGAATGCAAAAGGACATAATGGAAGTACAGGGCTGATTCACAATTCTCAAGCCCTGTGTCTTGAGTTGTGTATTTTGTTCTTCCAGGTTACATCCAGGCATGCAGGGGGTTGATGATTGCGGCCATCTGTCTGGGTTTCTTTGGTACCATTTTTGCCTTGGTGGGGATGAAATGTACCAAAATTGGAGGAACTGAAAAGAGCAAAGCCAGTATCGCCTGTTTTGCTGGTGTAAATTTCATTCTTAGTGGTATGTACAGTAAGTAGACAGCAAAGTGTAATAACCAAACGTCATTGTTGTTCTCCTGATCTTCTATGCTGAATATGTTTCTTTCTTCCCATAAGGCCTATGCTCACTATCGGCATGTTCCCTCTATGCACATCGAATTACAACAGAGTTTTTTGACCCCTTGTATGTTGCACAGAAGTAAGTCATTTGTTTTTCCTGCAACATGGAAGAAGACTGCATCTATAGTGTCTTACACAATTTAATAGACTAAGTAATGTTGCTGTCAATTAACTTGTTTCCAGGTATGAGCTAGGTGCTGCTCTGTTCATTGGCTGGGCTGGTTCCATCCTCTGTATTCTAGGAGGTGGTATACTCTGTTACTCCATTGCAGAGACTTTCACTGAAAGGTATTTGAGTCACACTTCTCCTCACCACAACTACATTTTAGAAATATGTGTTGTGAGACCTTCATATTCCTTTCCTTCCGTTATATTGAACAGGAAAAAGGAAGTACTGCATTATGTATGCAAATATATTCAGTATAGAGACATTGTACTAAATGGGTTCATATATGTAGATTCACAAGCTTTTGATTTGTGAAGGTGAATATTTTGTTTTCTCTCTCTTACAGACCCAGTCAGAGAACCTATACTTACAGAGGTGCTGCCTCACAGTCTCATATCTCTGACTACCCAAGGGGCCATGCAAGGTCTATAAACCAGAGGCCTCCCCCAGACTACAGCAGCTCTTCAAAAGTACAACATTTTGATAAAAATGCATATGTCTAAGGAATATGAACACAAAGCACTTTGTGTCAAAGATGCTGACAAATCTTGCCATGAATTTATAAAGGATGGACTGTATATTTTCTATTTTTTCCTGCCTTGTGAAAAGGATTTGCTGATATTGACTTTTGGGAGCCCACAGCATTTTAGTCATTTCCATGTTACTAAAAGGGCACATTTTAGTTGTATAAAATAGTTTACTGCCTGATCTTGGCATATTAGAGTTTTCTGAAATGTATGGTCATCTTTCACTCAATTAGAATTGCCTTATGCTTTTAACAACTCTATGCAAGACATGTTACTCTGCACATCTTTGTGAAGCACGTAAAAATGAAATGTTTGTTTCTATATAATTTATTATTGTTTTTCTACTTTTTGTTAATTGTACATGGAAACAAGGTGTTAAAAATATCTAAGATGTCTGTGTATTTAACTTTAAGCCACTTGATGTTAATCTGTAATGACAGTGTTTAAAGCTATGTCTAACACGTTTGATCATGTTTTATGTTCTCGACCTTCCTGTCCACAACATAACCATTAACTATGCTTTTGTAATGCACAAACTACTGTATGTGAAGGTTTAAAAAAGGCCCACGCTTTTATTGTTTCTTTCTCTGTTGTGATAGGTAAAATGTGTGACTACAGTGCAGGGGGAAGAGCACGCTTTGTAGCTACTGGTTCACCAGCTATGACACCTTTGGTCTGTCTCAGCATGATGTCACTTCTATCCAAATATGCATTCCGGAAACTGGGGGAAGTGAGAATTCCTCTTTCAGGTCTCAAGAGAGCAGCGGGCATCAAATATGACATATTTACAACAAGAGCAAAAATCTGACCGCGGCTCTGTCTACTAGGTGACAGGGCAGCGGTCCCTTGTTATAACTAGCAACGAATTCACCATTGTAGAAGTTGGACTTTTACAGCTGCCAGAATCCTGCTGCCTAATTGGAAGGTCCCTAGAACACATGGGCTTAAAGAGTGGAATTAGGAAATGATTAAGATTACATCATATGAATATATGTTAGGTAGAGTGAATGGAGAAGGAAAAATGAAAGAGACATGGGACAGATTTTGGATTTATATGAACCTTAAATGAAGAAACGGACATTGATCTTGATAGAACATCAGAGCTATAATTCATATCCTCAGATGATTGTGAGAACTTCTCTGTAAACAATACTTTTATCCGGATTGCTAAACTGTGCTTTTATTATTTATTTATTTTTATTTCTTGGAATGGCTGTGTTATATTGTTGTATTATGCTGCATTGTACCACTTTGAAAAATAAACATTTGAATTACAAAAAAAAAAACAATCTTCTCAAGAGCAATTCCTGAGGGGGACACCAAAAGCAGTGCTGTAACACATAGCTTAAGTTGTTGTTAAATTATATTTAGCATCCATAATTACAACTACTGGACAAAGTTAAGTTAACTGAAGGGTTGTCCAAACATCAAATGTTTAAATCATTATAATACTGGTAATATGTAACAATAATAGTTATTGTAATGTTCCATATCAGTCCAGCAAGGTGGCAATAGGAGGCAGGTGAGGCAAAGGATGGGGAAGGCCGGGAAGCTGTACAGTATGTACTGTGTGTATGTTTAATATATTATATGTAATATATGTATGTAATATGTGTGTTCATATTATATACACACTATCCCCTGTGGTGGACAGGTGTGACTACACACTGGTTCATATTCAAATTCATCTTTACGGGGCCAGAGCTCAGCTCTGGACCTGTTTTATTATTATCGGGACAGAGCTCTCAGCTCTGTACCTGTTTTGATATTGGCAGTATTCTGTCACTTCTTCTTCTGCCACTTTTCGCAGTTCTGGCTGAACCGTGCTGTCGCTTTTTACGAAACTCGGCCATATGGTAGATGGTCATGAAAAACGATCAAAAAATAATTCTCACAATCTTTCGTCCAAACGTGGCGCTATAGCACTCAATTGAAAATGCCAACTTTGAACAGGTACAACTCATGCCCTGTTTGACCTACAGCCATGAAACTTGGATACACATATGCGTCTCCTCATGCTGAACAACTTTCACCCTCTGACTTTTGACCTCTGACATTTAGATCTACCACCATTTTGAATTACATGAAAAGCTGTTCAAATCTATCTCCTCCTGGGATTTTTGTAGCCTGGTAAACCCCCCTCCCTCCGGAAATCTCATTTGCATTTGTGTTGCAAGCTTCTTCCATTTGACAGAGTCAGGTTAGGATTTTTGAGCAATCTGCACAAAACTTTTTACACATGAACTTTGGACCTATGCCGACAAAACGGTGCGAGCGGATTTTTTCTAAGTGAAAAAATGAAGCTTTAATGAGCCAATGAATATTGCAGTTTTATGACAATTATTCATCTGCCCCTAACACATACATGCAGTTCGATCGATAATTTGGCATTATTCGGATAACACATAGTGTGTCTTGAGGATAGGCTTAGGCGTTGTTTTACTGAGGTTAGGGTTAGTGAAGGTTTAAAATCCTCATGTTAATTGCATGGTCTTCTTTCTCTCAAGTTCAGTATTCTATGTTTCAATGGCTTATTGTGCATATTACTTATCATTGCTTCTTTCTTTTTTCTCTCTTCATTACCTGGCCCCGTATTATCGCTGCTTGCAGCTATATTCTTAATTACTATTGTACAAATTAAGGTATAGGGTGAGTAATTGTCTTTGGTTAAAATAAGCGTTAAATAGCTCTATATTCTGATAGTACTCATTGCTATAGAGTGTTTGTTCAGTAACACGAGTCTCCATGTCTCTCCAGCGCTTTAATAAACAGAAAATACATTTTCAGGATACCAATTCTATTCAATCAGGATAGAGAACTCAGTCAGTATACAGATTAAGCAAGTGAAATTCGATATGATGACACAAAGAAAGAGCAGACAAAACTGGACCTGGAACACTGATAAATGTGTACTCTCTCGGCTGAAATTGTGTTACCTATCTGAAAATGTATTTTCTGTTTATTAAAGGGAGAGACGGTGAGACCCCTATGATGGAACAGACAGTCAGTCAGACAGACCGACAGAGGCACTAGTCTAAAAGCAATGATTACAATCAGAAATTCAGAATATAGTGCTTTAGCCTTTAAAAACTTATATCACTTACCCTACCTTTAACTAGTTCATACAATTAATCACATCTCTTTCATC
Organism: Gymnoscopelus microlampas; assembly: GCF_963454915.1. Classification (NCBI taxonomy): domain Eukaryota; kingdom Metazoa; phylum Chordata; class Actinopteri; order Myctophiformes; family Myctophidae; genus Gymnoscopelus; species Gymnoscopelus microlampas. The sequence continues at coordinate 30,883,672 of NC_139954.1, forward strand.
ACAACATGATCATAGATTGTGTTGTAGAATGGTCAGTGGGGGGTCTCTCGTACATCTGCACGTATAACTAACAAAAAACACGAAGGAAAAATTGGGAGAAATTATGCTATGTTGAAATTAAAGCATCACAAAGCCATTGAGTGATCCACTGAGAGCTTTGACAGATTGAGTTAGAGATCCTGGCTAAAGCTTAACTCACAGCCCCTTTCGACTGGGAACACCAAGGTACAGCTCTCATCCCTGCTGTAACAGTACTCTGCCAGACAGTGGCATTGTTGCTCTAAAACCACATAATTGCAGCCACAAGCTACCACAAAGATTCCCTTGTATTTATCTCTCTATAGAGCATACCAACGTGTCGTCACCACGGGGAGCGTGGCATTCGGCAATGTTAAGTCAACCTGGTTTTTAACCCTCAAAGATGTCCGCAGCTACCAAAAGACACTTGTTGACGCCCCCTTCATGATTTTTGGCACGCTCTATAAGATAGTAAGGACAATTATATTGATGATATAGCACTTTTCAGAAGTTGGGAATGCCCCACCCGGTTATGCTATACCCATTGTACCTGTTGTCAGAGTACCTGTTGTGCCCATCTGTCTGTCTGTGTCCCTTTTATGCCCATATACGGGCATATATCCCTGATGTCATCAGCATATGCCCATATATGGGCATATTGGTTGGATCGTGGTTCTGGACAACTGGATGTCCATATATGCCTATATATGGGCATATCGGTCAGACTGGCGTTTCAGGCTTATCAATGAATCATATTGATGATGTCAGTCATCTCCAAATTTGGGCAATGTTAAAAAAAACAAAATGTTTTAATTAGAGGGCAATTATAGTGTATTAAGCGTGGTGCATTATGAGCTTGTAGATTGACTATTTTTAGAGAAGAAATTTGGTGTAGAGGGAAAAAAGGAGGGGACCAGGTATAGAGCCCTGGGGGATCTGGCCAATGAAGTAGGCTACTGTGTATATATAGGGTGGTTAACAAAGAAATGCTAAATACTGACATGCAATACATTATAAGATAAGGCAATTGTTCTGTCTTGACATGATGTCACTTCTATCTAACTATTAAGTCAGGAAACAGAAGACAGGGAATATTCCTCATTAGTATAGACTAGAGTCTAGACTAATGAGGAATATTCACTGAGGAATACTGCTATACTAGTCTAGATAGTGTAGCAGTATTCTTTAAAAAAAACTGTTGAAAAGACTGTGCAAGGAATTAAATACTTGTATAAATTAGCCTGACAGCCACACTCCTGAGAGTTTACAGTAAACATCTTCCACACTGACCTAAAGCCCACATCAACACAATGCTGAATGGCGAGCACACACAATGTCATCCTGTTCTGACAAACCTATTGTCACCTGCTCAAATGAAGTAGCATCCTGATCCGTCCTGCTGGTGTGACTATTTCTTGTCCACCCAGATCTAACACCCACCACAATAGGAGCTCTCTGCAGTAGCTGGTCTCCTCTGCTTTCGACTACTGGCCTCAGACATGAGCAAGCGTCTGATCCAAGTGTTTGGTTTCTTGATCTCAACGCTGGGATGGCTGTTTGTACTGTGCACTATGGCCATGGACTATTGGAGGATCACTCAAATTGGAGGCCAGGGAGGTTCCTACATCATCAAGGTGGCCTGGCACTGGTCCAATCTTTGGAAGGACTGCTTCACCGACTCCACAGCAGTGACCAACTGTAGAGACTACCCGGTGCTCTGGTCTGTCACAAGTAAGTGATCTGCAGCACACATTCATATCTGAGGAATGATGTTTCATATAGTTTGTCTTTTAGTGTTAATATAGTATTGTGTATGACTATAAATACTGTACTGTAGTCTATGGCCCCATAAATAACTGCATTGCACTGGTTACTGTAGAAATGTAATTCTTTCTTGGGGTAGTGATGCATTAAATATTTGCTCATACGGATATTGTGAGGCTCTTTGGATAAACGACAGTGTGCCCTCGGTTAATGTTTGAACAGCAAAACCACAATGTCCTGTACTCACTTCCTGTATTGGACATCGTCCATACTGTCTCGCAGCGTAGAAAGGAATCACGTCTGCCTGTCCACTAAACTGGTTCTCAAAGTAGAGTCTGGGGGGTTCCAGGGGGTCCCCAGCTAAATAATGGATAGTTAAGAACCAAAAGGACCCTTACATGTCTGCAACTCTCTGAGAGTGTACAAATAGACACTCAATGGGGGTCCGTGGCCTAATGCATACCACACTGGGGGTCCTTGACATTAAACAACGCAGGTTAATAAGGGCCTCTTTTTCTAAATAACTTTTTCTAGATGAATTGTCATAGAACAAAAATTCTATTGAAACCGAATCTTTACAACATGATTCATTATTTACATATCATCATAGCAAACATGGCATTAACATGACTTTCTTTTATTTCCCCACAGTTTATGTCCAGGGAGTGAGAGGGTTGCTAATGTGCGGTTTGACCCTTGGGTTCTTTGGTGCAATACTTGCCTTTCTTGGGATGGAGTGCACATATATCGGTGGAGCGGAGGGGCCCAAGGACAAACAGTTACTAGCCGCGGCAGTGTTTCATTTTGTTGGCGGTGAGAGCAACACACGTGATGCACTAGACTAGACCATGAATGACATACAGTAAGTGTTTTGCCCTCACTATGTCTTGGTTTAACCGAAACTTCCTCTTCACACAGGCATTTCTGATATAGCTGGCTACTGCTTATACATCAACAGGGTTGCCAGGACAACCTTTTCTGCCAGTTTACAGCCAGGAACGTTAAGGTACAGTGAGTCAATAGTTTGAATCTCTTCTTGCACATAGCGGTACAAACCAACACATCACATAAAGAAGGTTTCTACTGCTCTGTTAATGTCAATGTACACAACAGTATATAGTATGAATTAAAATAACTCCTTAGAAAACTGCCCTGGCTGCAGGTTGATTGTTTCTGATTTTACTTTCACCCTAATGGCAGGTATGACTTAGGAACTCCAATATTTCTTGGATTGGTGGGAAGTTTCTTCATCCTACTTGGAGCTGTATTTTATGCTGCTACAGTGTTCCGGGTAATCATCCCTAAAAGGTAATACACAGTAAAATCCTACAAATGGTTATATTAACACTCAGGAGTTTACCGTGTAGACTACTACATGTGGACTCACTTTATTGTTGTTTGTGTCTTACAGAGCAGTGGTGTATGCCTATGCACCACGCACATACATGGCTCCTCGCACTGCAGGAAGAACATATACTGGTGGATACTACAAACCTGGAGGAAGAACATATACTGAATACTACAAACCATATTCAAGTAGGCAGTATGGATCGTACCTGGGCTCCGGATCCAGCAGCTCCAAGATCTCAAAGCTCTCACAGACAACACCCGAGAAAATGTCAGAAAGAGATGCGTTTGTGTAGTTATTACAAATCTGTCTGACTTGTGATAAAAGTAGTTAAGGTGCATTTGATGGATAATATGGACTATATATTTTGTATACTTATAATGTGTCTTCACCTCATTTTGTACAATTGTAAATCATTAATGCTTTCATACTTCTGTAGTGATTTGAACTTGGTTTAAGATTAATTTAAAATGTTTTGTTTACTTTTTGTTTGTTTAATGGTTGTTGCAATGTCAATTAATTTGTACACAATAAAGATTGGTTTGCACCTCTTATGATGATCATGAATGTGGATATCTTAGGTAAGCTTTCATCATGCTATGACTGACAATCAACTATGTTCATCATTTTGCCATCCATCTATTCAAATCATACGAATGAAACAAATAGTAGTCATCTATTCTTCATTGATAGTCATTGACCAAATGCTAGATTCATGTAACATACAACAGAACACTATTATTTTTTGTTCTCAGGAAGAATTTCAATCTGCCATTAATTTGGTTTTTAGTTGATCAGTTTATTAGATTAGTTGATTGACAGACATTTAACTGCATGCAAGTTTAGTAAGACCTCTGTTTGGGTTCAGACAACATGTAGCCTAATGACCATTTAAGATCGTTTCAGATAATTTTATGGTCTGAAATAACCAATAATCTGTTTTTAATGAAATCATTAATTACCTATACTTACTGTACTACAAACCCAATATACTTAGTTGACAGGGGTCCCCCAGGGCTCTATACTAGGTCCGCTAGTATTTCCCTCTTCACCAAATCTAAAAAATTAAACCAAATAAATAAATAGCTGACGTACAAGCTCAGAATGTGTTGCAACGTGAGCTTTTAGATCTGCTATTTTTGCAAACTGTCTAGGGTTCTACAAATATAGCTACATTCAAATATTTTTTACATCTAAGCAATTAAGATCTCTGAAGACATTTGGCTTTAAATGAATCAACAAGCTTTTAAATACTAAGTAAAAACCTATATACCGGTTAGTGCAGTCCAAATGTGACCCGCATCTTTGGCAGTTGGGATGTAGGTAGGGCTACTGTGTGATCATGACATTTTACTTGACAATTAATCGTCATACAAATAATCGATTTAATTGTGTTTCTGGTATTGGACCTTGAAACATATAAATTAAAAAAGTATTTATCTTTGCATTTTTAGGCTTTGTAAATAAACATTGCACAGGGTACACTGTAAATAACTTCATATACAAATAAATGACTGACAATGACCGGTATCAATAATAAACAAAATATGTCCTATGGCCAAAATATGCCATATTTAATAATTTTATACTTTCTGAAATAGCCGATCTACAAGTTCACAACGTCTTTTGATGCAACGTGTTATGAGCTTGTAGATCTGCTATTTCCACTATTTTTGAAAAAAATTGAATATGTGAACATTTTGATGATTATGCAAAAATAATTTCCGATTATCCCAAATAATTGCGATCAGGCGATTATGTAATAATTGCTACGGGCCTGGATGCAGGTGGCCATGCAGTTAAGTGGAGGAGAGGTTAGACATATTGCGAAATGATATTAGATGTTTTAACTAAAATGCATGCACTCAAACTCAAGTCCTATCAATAATACTAAACATTGAGCCTGTATGCTGTGTCATTATGTGCTTCATGTATTTTTATATATGTATTATAATGTATTGAAAAACAAAAGAAAAGAGGTGAAGTCAGGGAATGAGATTGCTGCCACTTGCGATTTGGTGCAGCAACAATCAAAGAAACAAACACACCAGGAACTAAATAGAATAGAGAACCTCATGGTGGTAGGCTAGGCTCCTCCTGGGTACCATACCAATAACAAACACAGCATGTCGTCAGAATGACCTTCATATAACAAAGGAAAAAAACTTCAGCAGTCAGCAGTACAGCTTGCCTTGCTCCATCCACAAGTCCAAAGCAAGAGATGTGATTATATACACAAACCACCTTCTGCCTCTTGTTTCTGGTTCAGCCTCGCCAGCGCACGCGCGCGCGCGTGCGTGCGTGCGTGCGTGTGTGTATGTGTGTGTGTGACAGACAGACAGCAATTGTGATGGGTGAGAGGGTATCGCTGAGCTCAGTCTCGCTCTATCTCTCTCTCTGTCTCTCTCTCTCTCTCTCTCTCTCTCTCTCAAACCGGTCATCCTCAGTTTAGTGCGAGACAGCGGCAACAGTTGCCCATGTGTCATTCCTTGGCCTTGCTTTTCTGTTTCTCTGTCTAGTTGTTGAACGTTCAGAAAGGCAAGCATGAATTACAGGACTGTGGTGATGTACATGGAGATCGGTTGCTTTGCCGTTAGTGTTTGTGGATGGATCCTGATCTGCTCCACCATGGTCACAGAGATCTGGACATGGTCTGAGGTAGACAGCATTGTTCTGACCACTTCTAACTACTTCTCCAACCTCTGGAAGGATTGCATATCTGATTCGACGGGAGTCTCAGATTGCAAGGGAATCCCATCTATGCTTGCACTGAACTGTAAGTGAAAATGTTACTCTCCCCAAGGCAAAGACTGTTTCCTCTGCCAGATTTAGTCAAAGTCTATTTACAATTTGAAAATACTTTTCAAATGGTGTGCAGTTTTCTTTGTTATGCCTAATTAAAATTTTACTGCATGAACTTGAAACTGAACTGAAACTGAAAATAACATATTTTCAGTTATGTTCGGCAAGCAACGCAGGACTACTGTAGCCGTACAAGTATAAATTAGGCTTTACTTTCTTGGACAGGGGACATTCACATGTGCCGTGCACTTATCATCACCGCTATTATCCTGGCATTCTTTGGATCAGTGCTTGTCATGGTGGGTATGAAATGCACCAAGATCGGAGGATCAGAGATTTCCAATGCAAGAGTAACTTTTGCTGCGGGGATGAACTATCTCATCTCAGGTAAACATTAACACATTTACAAGTTTTTTCTTGTTCTCTCTCTCAAAATTCACATTGAAACATGCAGTAAGTTGGTGCTAAACGTAAATGTTGTACCTCTACCTTTAGGGCTGTGTTCAATGATTGCATTCTCTTATTATGGGAACAAAGTAAGAGCAGAATTTCAAGACCCTGACTTCAGAGCTCAAAAGTACGTAAACAACAAAAAAAAAACATCAAACAAAATGCATCCAATATTTTTATGAAGTAAATACAGTGCTTGAACTCTGCCTTTATTCTCAGGTTTGAAATAGGAGTTGGTGTGTTTATCGGCTGGGGGGGCGCTGCCCTCCTTACTGTTGGGGGCCTTATTATGAGTAGTTTTGCAGGGCACGAAGGGTGCAAATCAAGGTAATTATCCAAACAATGATTCATGTAAAATTTCAATTCAGTAGACCAACCCACTGAATAAAATACATTTGTTTTTCTTTTCCCTGTTATAAATTTCACAGCTCGAAGAAAAAAGATCTCCCTGCCTACGGGATCCCTGAGGCCTACACAGCTCTTCCACCCAAGCAAACTTACATATCTCCAGCTCAGAGTGAACTGAGTGACAAGCCAGCAAGTACAGCCAGCAACATTTCTGGAATCACAAGGAGCACCAAAACGTCCAGCATCAATTCCTATGTGTGACTTCTGGAAAGTAACTCATATTAGTAAATATTGCATTGTACTGTATGTGGCAAGATTTTGGACATAATTATTTCAATGTCTGTAGCCTACTCATATAGTAGCCTATGTTTTGTTATAATTTTTGTTCTATTTTCAAACACAAGCCAGTGTGAATAGGTTGTGTCATTTACAATTAACCACTGAGACCCTCCAGACTTAGTAAACTGGACCTTGAGTTGGTTCCCTACTTTGACTGCTTTTTTCCATCTACACCTAATTTCTTCACCAAAACTAGCCAACCTACAAGCTCTCAACAAAGTAGGTCTGCTATTCTTGGCTAATGTTCCCCCCAGAATACGGATGCTGGGGTTCAAGTGGTTAATCTAATTGCATTTCATTACCTCTGATAACTGATAGTTTATTGGTGTAATAAAAAACTACTGTACACAACAATATGGAGGGCTGATAAAAATAAGAAGACATTACAGTAACATGTAAGAAATCAAGATATTGATGTATTAAAGAATTTGGGGAGTTTGGGAAAATAAACAAAAAAATTGCATTTGCATTTTCATTTTGGTCATTATTAGTGCTACTAATAGATGAATAAATGTTTTTTTTTACAAAACGTCTGAGTGTTTTTTGAGACCAAAACCTTTGTGTCTCTGTAGTCTTCATATAAGCTTGAACCAGAGATAAGCTATGTTTGTAACATTGTCAAAATGGCATCTTTTCCAGTGAGTGCCACTAGCTCAAAGACTAAGCATGCATACCACATTCTTCCCACAACTGCCCCAGGTTTGAATCGGACCTGATTGAGGGCCCTCTCTTTCATATCTCTGTTCACTGCCCTATCAAAATAACGCAGAAAATAATAATAACTAGAAAAAGTGCTCCTTGGAGCACAACTCTCCGCTGTTGGGAATGTTGGGAATGTTCTATCTGTATAAGTGTCCTATCCGTCCTGTCTGTATAAGTGTCCTATCCCTCCTGTCTGTATAAGTGTCCTATCCGTCCTGTCTGTGTAAGTGTCCTATCCGTCCTGTCTGTGTAAGTGTCCTATCCAATTGTTACAGTATCCGCCATTTCTCAACCATTTCGTGATTGTTCCTGTCTTACCTCACTCTTACCAGACTTGTGTTGGGAATGTTGGGAATGTTCTAATTCTTATGTTCTAACTGTCCTATCCATCCTGTCTGTATAAGTGTCCGATCCGTCCTGTCTGTATAAGTGTCCTATCCGTCTGTATAAGTGTCCTATCCGTCTTGTCTGTATAAGTGTCCTATCCGTCCTGTCTATGTAAGTGTCCTATCCCTCCTGTCTGTGTAAGTGTCCTATCCCTCCTGTCTGTATAAGTGTCCTATCCGTCCTGTCTGTATACTGTAAGTGTCCTATCCGTCCTGTCTGTATACTGTAAGTGTCCTATCCGTCCTGTCTGTGTAAGTGTCATATCCCTCCTGTCTATGTAAGTGTCCTATCCGTCCTGTCTGTGTAAGTGTTCTATCCGTCCTGTCTGTATAAGTGTCCTATCCGTCCTGTCTGTATAAGTGTCCTATCCGTCCTGTCTGTATAAGTGTCCTATCCGTCCTGTCTGTGTGCTGTAAGTGTCCTATCCGTCTGTGTAAGTGTCATATCCCTCCTGTCTATATAAGTGTCCTATCTGTCCTATCTGTCCTATCTGCCAATTATGTATCAGCCATGCAGCCATTTCGTGATGGTTCCTGTCTTACCTCACTTTGACAGTGGCAGAGACACTGTCAAAGTGACGCCATGTATTTATACAGTATTTCACCGTATTGTCACGTGTCACGTGAGGCTTGACCAATCGGTGTGTCATATTTAGAAAGTGAAAACAATACTCTCCTGCGGAGAGTAATAATAATCCTATATCAAAATTGGCTTAAGGGAGGACTGGCCGGCGGGCGGGCGGGCGGACCTCTGACGTCACACTCATGTCACCATGACTCAGCCATAACCATATAAGGAGTTCCCAATGCAGCTACGCCCAAATATCGAGTGTGTTGTCTAACCTCAATGTGTCATCATGACATCAGGCGCAAACAAATCAGTCAGCTCCATATATGGGCACAAAATGGGGCATGCTCCTATATGGGTAGATGTCATCAGGGATCTCCATATACAGTATGGGCATAAAAGGGACAAGGACTGACGGATACAGAGATTTCCATATATGGGCATTCATTATCAGTCGGATCGGCGGTGCGACGCAGGTGTGAGGGCCGTGTAGCGGCCCGAACCTCTAGTAATAAAAAGGCACCAAATGACAAAAGGTCACCATATTGGATGCAAGTGAAGTGGGCCCAGATGCAAAGTGGGCCAGCAGGCAGCAGGAGAGCTGGGCCTTGTGCAAATTAATATACAGAGGAGTAGTAGATCTTCAACTGGGGGTGGGCCAGCTACTACAGGGGGGCAGCCAAATAGATTGAACCCTCCGTATTCTGGTGGGAACATTCACCAAAAATAGCAGATCTACAAGCTCATAGCGCATGGCAGTGTGATGAGTTGGTCAAGTTCAAGTTTACAAAGTATTGAGGGTTTAATAGGTTAAATGTCTTTAAAAATACACATTAACATGAGTCCAACATATTAATAGAAACTAGGTCTTTTGGGGGGGTCCCTCGTGCCATTTCACACAAGAAATGTAGTACACTGGATGTCTTATGCTAATGGAGCAAGATGTTCCACAATAACTTGGCCCATGTCATTACTGCTATTACCCCCCTCTCCTCTGCCTCCTGCATCTCTACCACAAACAGCCCATGTTAACTTTCACCACTTAAACCCAATATTGTTTACTGCACTGACCGGAGTCCCTCAGGGCTCTATACTAGTACACTTTCAGTTATTGTGGGGAAGGCTTTCGCAAAAAATAGCAGATCAACAAGCTCACAAGAAGTTGTGCTGGATAGTGCATTACTTGTTTTAAACAGTACACTAAAATGTGTCTCTAAAGGCATTTGAGGTGAGAAACAGCTAATCAGTAACATTCATGCTTCAGCAGGAGCAGACAAGGGAGAAATTATTCTGTAGCTACAACTAGGACGACCAGTTTACTTTATCACATTGATTGGAAATAGGGGGAAACAATTAATCTGACTCTGTTCAAACTAAGCTAACACAAGCTCATGAAATGAACACATCTCAGTTTTGTAGCTAATCTGTACAACACCTGAAGTGTAAAAGCAACAGTTTATTGATGGGGAGAACTTACCATGTTGATGAGTGCCTGTCTCAGGTCAAGTTGTTTGCAGCTGCAAGGTGGGAGGGCACATGCCATCACTGCATCAGGTCCAAGTAATCTCTCTGCTAACAGCATATTCTGTCAGCACTACACTGCTCAATAAACACGTGTTGTTGTTAGTAGGAATAAACACAGAACCACCTAACCTGACCCTGCCAGATGGGGCGGTATTGAGTAACCAGGTTCCTCAAGACAGCTGTGAAACAATGTGTGGAGCAAGCTTCTTGGATCTGGTAGCGTCAGGTTAAGAACCACCCGGGAGGAATTGAATGAAAAGAGGAGGCTCCAAACCGAGTTCCTGTGTCTACACAAAAAAAGGAAGTTGATCCCCCAGAGGCAAATCAGTATCAAATCAAACATAACAGATTTTTTGCTTTTTTTTTTACAGAATGGTTTCCCAGATTGGGCGAAAAGTTAAACTAAAACTGACCGATGGCAGCCAGCTCATAGTGAATTTAAAATTATTTGTCAAACGTTCTTCTTGATAAGGGCCACACATGTTGGGCAGGCCATTTCCCCCCTTTTTTTGAAAGGACACTTTGAGGCAAAGGGGCAGGTGCTCAAGCACTCAAATTAATTTGATTTTGAATTAATATTTGAATTAATCCATAGTATATCCTTGTAAGTGTGGGTCCCGAGTCTTTTAAATACAGGAGTCAAAAGTGCAATATTTCTATGAGTGAACAACAACAACAACAACAACAACAACAACAACAACAACAACAACAACGACAACAACAACGACAACGACAACAACAACAACAACAAACAAAAGCACTGCCTCTCAGCCAGTCACAGTGCACACACCCACTGCCCAATGGCCAGGGCCCAGTTGTCCGTATCCAACTGACTGTACTGAACCACTAACTAATGCTGCCGTGGCTCCTCTCCGTTGAACCAACCGTGGTGGGCGGAGTTTTCCAGCCAATCCAACCAATCACAGCCGACCACGACCGGCCGACAGCCTTCACTTTGCCTGTCCTGACAGAAAGGAAAGTGATGTCAAATGATACTCCACTGAGTCTAGCTGCTGTCTGTCACCACATGGGACTGGCACTAGTAAATAGTACACACTTCAAATAACACTAACGTTATAGCCGTTTTATTTTTTGAATAGATCAAGTGACTGAATCATGGTTTCAATCGACCATGTAGCACACAAAATCTTGACTTACATCCCATACGTGCTTGTTTTGATTGACCTGCGATACGAAGGTAAGATTCTTATAGACTGTCCTGTATGTATCAGGCTATAAAGTTCATGTTACACAGATTAGTTTGAGCTTTGACCATTTGTCATTTATAAGGACAACTACACTGCAATACGTAGCTCGTTGACGTGTATACGGGAAAGGAAAGGATTAGCTTGCTTGTTGTTAGCATGTGCAACTTTATGGTTCGATTTCAGATTGACCTACTGTAGCAGCTAGCTACCTGCTAACGTTAGCTAGTGGTTTGTTTCGCATGGTAATGTGTTGTGTAGCCTCTGGCAGAGGCTACACAACACATTACCATGTGGAACAAACCACTAGCAGCCTCTGCCACATGTATTTTTATTCACAATGATGAGTGACAACTTGTCACTTGACTTACCATTGTGATGACAACTGACTCAGTTGTCACTTACCATTGTGAATATGAGTGACGAGGTTAAATGTCATCTCTCCAAAGAGCAGGACCCTTGGACCTAAGAGCACTTTGGATGTCATGATTAATAATGTTACAATTAAAAACATGTGTTAACGTTAAACAACATGAAACATGTTAACCATATACTAACTGTTGGGGCGCAGGGACCCCCAGGGGTATTTGAGGTTTCAGTGTGTGTCCCCCCCCCATGCTAAATGATTGATAGTTAGAATTAAGGAACCAAATAATGGACCTTTATGGGTTTGTAACTCTGAGATTGTACAAATGGACAAATTCATACCAAACTAGTGGTTCTTCAAATGGGTTGAGAAAATCATGGTTCTGTATTTTATTTATTTTTGCATGGTAGGTTTTCAAAAGAAATGAGGGTGCTTACCAGACTGTCATTTGTGTGTTTTTCAGGAGTGAAGTGTAGCAGAGATGGGAGTGTGGAGAGCCACCTTGAGATGGGAAAGAAACTCCTCGCTGCTGGCCAGTTAGCTGACGCCCTCTCTCACTTCCATGCTGCTGTTGGTAGGTGTTGAGGAATTCTGGATTAATCAGGCTGTTTGGCAAACAAGTATTCCTGAGATAGAGGTTTATTGCATGATATATCACGGGAGAAGCACATGATACATACAGCTCATGATGACCTGTATGTGTCATGTGCTATCATGACCTGGTCGTCCTTATACAAATAGATACAGTAGGTGGGAACTTGTGTCATAGCTGTACTCGTAACAATAAATACCAGGCCAGCATGAAGTAGCGTCTTGATCCTATGATATTTCGATTATCTATACATATCATGAGGCCAACATGCAAGTCAGTCAGTCTAACAATGAATAAAGATATTATTCCACTTACATGACCAATCAAAATAGTTGTTTTAGAAAATGTCAAAGTTTACAGTGAGTTATGAGGACAAAAATGTAACTGCATTGATGATGTTTAGTTTGGTTCGTAATGATTTCGCTTACTCTTGTCTAGATGGAGATCCTAAAAACTACATTGCATACTACAGAAGAGCTACGGTCTACCTAGCCATGGGGAAGTCAAAGTCTGCCCTGCCAGATTTGAGCAGAGTCATAGAACTCAAACCAGACTTCACCTCTGTAAGTAGTACACATCATTTAGACAGATGCCTTTATTATCCTGCGGGAGAAATTCAGTCACCCAGAGGCGGCACAGCAGTTTAGGTTACAGAGTTACAGGTAAAGAGTAAGAAAAATAAAAAAGTACTGTTGTGTACAGCAATACAAGCCAAAAAGAAAACAAGAAATGACTAAAGTCATAATATAGCCGCCAGCGGCAGGCTTTTTTTGCCCCAATCTGCAGCACAAAATGTGAAAGTGGTCTTTAAAATGAAATGTCAGCCATTCCAATGCAACCAAAAGGACTCCACAGAGAGGTTCATCGGTTGGCTACCAATATAAAGTGTGTGTGTGTGTGTGTGTGTGTGTGTGTGTGTGTGTGTGTGTGTGTGTGTGTGTGTGTGTGTGTGTGTGTGTGTGTGTGTGTGTGTGTGTGTTAACGAAAAGTGCAGTAGAACCTTTACCAGACCATACTGAAGTCTGTGGGTTTCAGATACCACACAGCCTTTATGAAAGTGAAGCTCACAACGTGTCTTTTAATTTCATGCAAGTTTGCCCTTTCCACTACTGGCTTACATGAACAAAATACCCAAATGGGTCCATTTGGTTTCATTAATGTCTTTTCTAATTCAAGTATTCAATAAAAAATGAAAAAGAGCAGATCTACAAGCACACAAGGCGGCGACGCGTTGTGAGCTTGTAGATCTGCTATTTTAATGAAGCATGAAACACGCTGATTGTAGCGTCAGTTTTGATGCTAAAAGCATCATCAATCTTGGAATGGTTTGCATCATTTTAATCACAAGGCACGTACCTTTAAAATGGTATATAGATTGACAATGTAGGTGACACACACGCAAGTGTAAATGTGTTTGTTTGGGGAAAAAACGCTTGTTTCGGCGCTTGTTTTTCATTCACACACACACACACACACACACACACACACACACACACACACACACTGTTCGGATCTTCAAACTCTTAGCCCTCCGAATAGGCTGACAGGAATCACACGCCTTTGTCACAACTCGTGTTTTGTCTTTTTGTAGTTTTATTTCTAACAAATGTCCACAGTACACAGACCACAGATGACACACAGGTCATAAACCTGGGAATATAGAAAATAAACAGCATTACCATATATTCATAGAATATATGATTCACAAATAAACAGCAAGTAATGTAGTACAGTCTATCACAGTAGAACCGAAATAGCAGAAAATGACTACATTACCCATGAGGCATTCTGAACGTACAACGCTTCCCCCTCTACCATTAAGTTACAGTGTCCAAGTTACAATACACAAAATACACCAAAATAATACTTTTCAATGGACTACTTGGGTAGCACTAATAATATTAACCACAGTGAGGTTCATAAAGTTTGTAGATGAGATGTTTACATTGTTAGTTCAGTCACGGTGACGACGTTAGCATTAACGTTAGCCGCATGCTAACGCTAAACGTCCGTTAGCTTAGCATCACGCTAACGGCTCATATTAAGTTGGTTTGGCTAATAATCATTAATCCCAACTAATGCCAACACAGTAATGGATGTAAACGTTCACAGATATGCTTTGGACATTATTATCAGGTTGCATTATGAACCAGCAGTTACACAATACAAGTAGCAGGCCATGCTAGCAGCTAACAACATACCAACTGGCTGTGTGATCCTGACGCAGGTAGAATAGGAATGAACGTCTCCACCATTGTAATATATTTTTACAAGTCACATTATTTAGACCCATTAATACTTTTACAATACTTTCAACCAATACTTTTAACTTAGTGACCTAAAAGTCTTGACACACACACACACACACACACACACACACACACACACACACACACAGTGTTGCCATGTGTACTAATTCTAAGCGACCTCGTGTTCTGTGAAGTTGCTTGTAAATATTGGTAGTTGCTTTTTATTTGTTATTATTTTGTTGTGAGCTTGTAGATCAGCTACTTCCAAATAGTCTATTTTAAAATAGCCGATGCATATAGGTTTAAAGTGCTCATGTAGCCTAATAGTCACTTAAATATTTGGCTTGTTTTCATTGACCTGGTTGCTTATTTCTCTCTCATAAATCTGGCAACCGTGTCTTTGTTTAGACCTGCGAAGAAGGAAATGCGGAAGTGATGTTTTTTTCCCGTGTGAAAGACAGTATTATGTTGCGAAAATATAAAGACATTACAGCACCATAACATGGTTAATACATTTTATTGTGGGATGTACAATACATGAACATTACGGGTGTAATAACGCGACTTGCGTCGAGAACTAATGGAGAGCGGACATGACCGCGTTTGGCTAAAAACTGTTAGTTAGTTGCTGTTACTATTAGCCAAAATCGGCTAGCGCTGGAAGGAAGCCACTTCACATTAACACATTTATATCATATTTACATGCCGAGTTAAGCTCTGACATTTAAGTGATATGTAGCCTGATATTACCAGATTGCTATAGTGGGTTTAGAATATTGTAGACGTTTTTTTTCATTTGCTCATTGCTCATTTCAGCTCTTCTGGAAAATCAGCCAGCCCGAGAAGACTGTCTTCATGGGCAGTCAGAGGCGTGTCTAGTCCCATTAGCTTGGGAGGACGAGGCCGGCCGTTCAGAGTATGGGAACGTATCCCATTGGCTTAAACGACAGCCAATCACGCAAAAAAAAGTGTTCAATACATGTCGGAAATCTGTCGGGTCAGAGTCAGAGTGAATATAGAGCTGCGCTTTCAGCTGGCGGCTAAAAAACAAGAAACATCAACAATACAGAGCAACGGTAAACTGAGGTAAAAACAAATAAAGTGTCCATTACAGTCGGTGCTTCATAAGTGTCTCACCGTACCTCGTCATAAAACAAATAATAATAATTACAAAAAAGTGCCGATTCGGTCAGTGCAAAAATAGCATATGAATGTTTTTTATCAAGTGGGAACCTGTCAATAATGTGTACAAAACCCCCTTTGCACACAAATAGATTATGTGTGTGCCACATTTTGTATCTCAACATCTTGGCCAGTTTAGTCAGTTCATGTCAGCCTAGGCTTAATATGCTGGGAAAGAAGTATGTTGGATCAGCTGTGCTGAATGCTGATAGACCTAGATTACTGTATATATAAACATGGCAACAGAAGACATTTTCCACCGCTCTTTCAACAGGCAAGGCTTCAGAGAGGAAATCTCCTTCTGAAGCAGGGGAGGCTGGACGAAGCTGAGAGCGACTTTAAGAAAGTGGTGAGTGTAACAGTGATATTGTCCATGGAAGTAAAAGTGAATGTGAAGTAACTGTTGGGGAAGTTCACCAGGAGGGGTCAGTGTTGGTCTGCAAGTCTAATGATACAATGCATGCAATCTATTGGTTCAGTCTAAAAGCAAGCAGGAAGGTTGGGCTCAAATTAATCTGAGAACAATAATTCATTGAAATTAACTGCTACACAGTACACAGACAACTATAAAGCCATGGTTAAAGGACAACTTTGTTTTTTTACAACCAATGTTTATGTTTTAGATTGTAATTAAAGTAAATAAAAGATGAGTGTTAAAAATTTTAAATTTACTGCTTTCTATAGTTTTAGCAATTTTCACAATCTTTTTTACAGTGTTTTCACAGTGGGCGGGGGCATTCTGTCCGGTGGCTAAATATGTATTTTTTTAACACAATAACCCGGCGTTTTCTTTATTATTATTTACAGTAGCTCTTCTAGCCCCCAATAACTCACATCTGGCCATCTCAGACAGCCGGACCTTTTTTATTGTGTAAAAAAGGCATATTTAGCCACCGGACAGAATGCCCCCGCCCACTGTAAAAAATATCGCAAAAAATGCTAAAACTATAGAAAGCAGTAAATGAAAAAAAAATTACACTCATCATTTATTTACTTTAATTACAAGCTAAAATATAAACCCTGGTTGTAAAAAACCAAAGTTGTCCTTTAAGGTGGCACATGACATCACTGCATCAAGTGAAAAGTAATCTCTCAAGGTGCTTACAGCAGAATCTGTCAGCACTAGTGCCTTTAAACATGTTTTTTAGTAGGAATAAACATAGAAGCACCCGGGAGGAAGTAGACTAAGTAAGGGGAATGGGTTCCCAGATTGCATTCAAGCAAATCCAAGGCACTGTAAAAGCCGAAAGATAGCCGATCTACAAGCTCACAATGTGTCGCGACTTATGAGCTATGAGTAGATCTGTTATGTTCCATTTTTTTTCCTTAGTACATGTCACTCATTATTTCAAAAGTTACAAATAATGAATAATAATAATAATTGTGATGTTGATTTGAAGTCGCATCGCCCAGCCCTAAGAAATACCAAATGTACAGTAGTACGTTTGACAGAAGAGTTAGATTGAGTGCCATGGTAAGGTCATGGTGTCATGACCTTAGGGTCATATGTGTATTTTCCTGTGTGGTATTGCCCTGTGTTCTTCTTCCCTCATTGGTGTATGTGTGATTGAGTGGTGGTGAATCCATAAGCCATAATCTAAGAAGGTGTATAGTATTTAAATTGGTAGCCAAATCTCGTGTTGGTCTTCATATATCATTTCAGGTGTTCAATAAGGATTAAGAGTGGAATGCTCTCAGAGATTTTCCATTACCATTACCATTTTGCACAGAGATGTCGCATAACACTGCCAGGAGATATGAATGCCCTTGGTACCCATTTCTTTGATAACACTTAAAGCTCTGTTCTTAAGTGAGTCATGCCAAGAACAATGCCGTAGTAATCCCTCTTAAGAGCGGTGGTATATGAGGTCAGTGTCTGTTATTGTCATGTATTGCCAGGAGCTTGTGGAAGGTCTGCCTTGAGAATTTGGGGCCTAAACCGCTCACTGCCTTAGAACAAAAGAATAATGCATAATAACCCATCATGCTAACCTACACAGTTAGCGTGATTTTGTCTCTTTTAGTATAGCAGTTGGTGTCTTATTTATTTATTTGTAAGCTGTAATATGAACTTCAGGTAGTTTGGGTGGAAAGGGTATGTCCACTACTAAGCTATAATGCTTTTTGGATTTGATCTCTATACTGTTTATAAAAAAAAAATCAATTTATGAGAGTACCCAAGGTGTGGAAAGTTTTATAATTGAAATCAACTGTCATAACTCCAGCTTTAAGAGGGCACTGAGCCATATTCCCAGCAGAGGGCAATAGGCATTTTGACTAGCACGGTTTTATGTGGGCCATATTTTGCCAGTATGATGTCGACGGGCCTGGCTGGAGGTGCATGCTGTCCTGCTGTTTCAGCAGTCCAATGCATTGGCATGCTGTAATGCATCACATTTATTCATTACCCTCTTCCCAGGGCTGAGCTAGCAGGAACACTGATAGGAGAGCCAGGTCTATTTGTAAAGGATGTGCCATTAGCTGAGATTGCTATCGTGGAGATGACGACCTCTATGATGAGCATGATTATAGTGTAATGGGGTTTGGGGGAACGGTAAGTAAGCTCTGCCATGATTGGCAGTGCTTTTAAGAGGTAAACTTGGCACAAGTACCTTTTTTTGGAATGCAAAGTCTTGCCCACTTTGAGAGAAGTCAAGTGGACAGAACTAAACACATTGTGAGTTGCTGATCCACACTATGTTCCTCACTCCTCCCTAGCGCCAGTTTACTGCTTCTCTTGCTTCCTCCCATGTCCTCCTCGTAAATCTCTCTCTCCCCCTCTTCCTCCATCAGACTGAGAAATTCCTCTGTTCCGTTCAGGTGGTGCTTAAATTGCTTTAATCACTGCCATAAATGCCTGATGTAATGCCTTTCCTCACTGTGCTCAGCTCAAGTCCACCAACCCCAGTGAAAAAGAGAAGGAGGAGGCTCAGAGTCTGCTCATCAAGTCAGACGAACTTCAGCGGCTGGTGACTCAGGCACACCACAGCTTCAACAGCAAAGATTATATGACCGCCGCTGGCCAGCTGGATGCCATCATTGAGGTGAGTACACTGTACAATCGCCGGTGTTAATTGAACTCTGATTGTATTGTACAAATGGAGCAAAAAGGCTCCATTTGTACAATCAGAGTTCAATTAACACTCAGGATTCTATTATTACAGTGGTTCTAAAACCGCCAGTGTGCAAATGGATTTCTCAGAGCTACATACCCGTAAGGGGTCCATTTGTAACCCAATCAAGGACCCCGAGGGTCCCCAGACCCCACTTTGAACTTTGAGTAAAAACGTATGTTTCTATATCAGTGGTGCTCAAACTTTTTCTTGTCAAGGACCCCCAAAATGATATGTATTTGGCCACGGACCCCCATCTCAAAATGTTTTGTTCCAGGGACCCCCAGAAGCAAAGAATAGTTAAAAATGTTCGCTTTAAACAATATATATTCAAAGATTTGCACACATTGTCACGATTTTTCAAAAATAGCAGATCTACAAGCTCATAGCGGTGCCGCGCTATGAGCTTGTATATCTGCTACTTTTGAATAGCCAAAGTGTAAAATAATGCTTTTTAGCTCAAATGAAAAAGTGACACAGATGCGTTCCAGGTCTAAATAGGTTAAAAGATTGTTATGTTGCCACTGTAGCAGATTGTAACGGTGAAAAGCTACATGTATGTTGTGACATTTGTACCTGAGGTTTAACCTCTGTCTATTGTCCTTCCAGACCTGTGTATGGGATGTGACCTCTCGCGAGCTGCGGGCAGAGTGTTTCATTCAGATGGGCGAGATGGGGAAGGCCATCAGTGACCTTAAAGCCACGTCAAAGTTGAAGAGTGACAACACTCAGGCTTTCTACACACTTTCTATCATCTATTACAACCTCGGAGACCACGAGATGTCACTCACGTAAGACCCACTTAGGGATGTACCTGTTACTGGTTTCTCATACACTTTATTTCAAATCATGCAAAATGGATGGAATTCTCAATGATTACTCAATGAATCACCCCAAACTAGGGGTCCAAATACCATAAAACAAAATCAATGAGAAATATATAAAGTACTGGAGTGACATAAAGAAGGCTCATGAGAGATCGATTAAACATTATTTCCAGTGAGGTACGTGAATGCCTGAAGCTGGATCCTGATCACAAGCAGTGCTACAGCCACTACAAACAAGTGAAGAAACTCAACAAACAGATCCAATCCGCAGAGGAGCTGATCCAGGAGCAAAGGTGTGTGTGTGTGTGTGTGTGTGTGTGTGTGTGTGTGTGTGTGTGTGTGTGTGTGTGTGTGTGTGTGTGTGTGTGTGTGTGTGTGTGTGTGTGTGTGTGTGTGAAATGCCTCAAACATCAAGAGCATAATGCATCCTGAAATGACGCCCTCTCAACTACTGCCATTCATTTAAATGTCTCCTGAAATATTAAGCATAATCGACAGTCAATTTGAGAGATTCTGTGGCAACGGCTGCAGCAATTATGTTGTTTTCCTAGTGTTAGCGTGTCAATTAAAATACCCACCTGCTTGCTGCGTTTCAGGTACGAGGACGCAGTGAGCAAATACGAAGCTGTGATGAAGACTGAGCCCAACGTGCATCATTACACCCACCACGCCAAGCAGCGCATCTGCCACGCCTTGGCACAGGTACTGTGCCTCCTCATTGCTGCCATGAGCCACACTAAAACCTAAACCTTTTTAAACATCACTCACTGTGTTTGTACCTAATCCATAACTTTGAGGATTCATTCAATTTAGCTATCGTGCCGAATCACAACAACATATACATATAGGACAGAGAGAGATATTAGAGCTGTGATTTAGTAATCCATGTAGACAAAGGACACTCAGTGGTTAAGTTAAACATCACTCACTGTGTTTGTACCTAATCCAAAACTTTGAGGATTCATTCAATTTAGCTATTGTGCCGAATCACAACAACATATACATATAGAGCAGAGAGAGATATTAGAGCTGTGATTTAGTAATCCATGTAGACAAAGGACACTCAGTGGTTAAGTTAAGTGTGTGTGTCATGGGTATTGAACAGGGCCAGCAGGGCAGCAAGGCGGTCTCGGTGTGTAACGAGGTCCTCCAGTCGGACCCAGAGAACGTCGACGCCCTGAAGGACAGAGCGGAGGCCTACATCCAAGATGAACAGTACGAGGAAGGTGAGTGTCGGCATGGCGGCTTCAGACTGGATTCCGTCAGATACCGCTCATACAGTGTCTCTTTACTTAAATAGTTCTGTTGGTTTCAAATTTATTATGTACTTTTAGACTAGCCTTGGTTGTTGTTAACTAGGATGAGTACGCAGTTTTACTGTATCATCACTGTTGCACACAATAACAATGCACAGTAGAACCTTGATTACATCCACTAAACATTAAAGACTTTTTGTCCATCACAGAAGTCTATTTGAATTTTAATAAATCCAAGCAAAAATGATCATCAGTTATAATGGTCAAAACCGTACGCTTAACAAGGTTTTCATAACGACAGCGATTTAGTTGAATCATATCCCCAAGTTTCGGCTGAAAGTGAGACTTAAATATCGCACATCTGTTCAGACCTCCAGGTTATCCAATATCATTACAACTATATAGAACATATTCCACCTCTGGGCTGGAACACAATGTGTTGGAAGTAAGCACAACCTGAGTGATCTACAGCTGTCATGGCTCCCAGGCTGGAGTTGAACACCGCCACTCGTTTATCATGGCCATTAGTTGCTGTTTCCAACACGCACGAGTGTAATGCATCTCCTGGCAGGCTGTGGAAGAGACAAGCTTGAAACCATGTTATCCCCTATCGATTGTCAAGCCACCCTGTAGTCCAGCAATAACGGATGTTGGAATCTCAAGGATCAGTCCACACTTTGCCAGACCACCTGCCTTCCCCCTCATCTGGCTGCATTTTATGATTATTTGTCAAGCCTTTTTGAAATTTTAATAAAAGCTTCCTCTGTGTGTACGCAGTGAGCACAGAACACCAACAGAATCTCAAGATTGAGCCATTAATAGACTGTGCCTACAAGTTGCTTTTCGTGTCCTTTCCAATGGTTTAGTGGACATTTTGACTTTAAATGCATCACAGAGCCGTAGAGATCCATGTCCAATAATAATCTCACTGCAGGCAGTTGAGTTAGAAAATAATGAAAGCCCAAGCCCAGGCTGAGGCTCCTTTCCCTCAGCTCTGCAACTACAGGGAATGTTTGCTGGGTAGATTTCCATTAACACACTTTATCTGCTTAGACGTTAGGCGTGAACACCCCAGCGGGTGGGAGCGTACGAGCTCACGCAGGCTTTTAAACTGTCAGATTCTTGTGGACCTCCGCTTCGTAAGCAGCAGATTTTAATAGCCCACACACACACACACACACACACACACACACACACACACACACACACACACACACACACACACACACTCCTAAGTTCACCTCACATATTGAACAAGCTTCAAATCTTCTCACACTTATAAAAATACCATCTGTCTGTAGCAAGAACAATAGTTGGGGGTGTAGTGCAGGGGAATACCATTCTTGGAGAGCGTAGCATGTTTATAACAAAGTAGATAATTGGGAAAATGTCTAGATTGCCATTCATATATCAGCCAGTTCGGTGAATAAATAATCAATATCCTTGTTCATTTGCAGCTATTAAGGATTATGAGACAGCTGGCCAGCACAGCGAGAATGACCGTCAGATCAAAGAGGGCTTGGAGAAAGCTAAACGGCTACTCAAACAGTCTCAGAAGAGGGACTACTACAAGATCCTTGGAGTGAAGAGGTAGGCAATATTTGTGCTAGTTTTACAATTTATGGAAGCCCATTTCCGCCACTGAGTAAAAATAAAAAGGCCTGAATTGCTCTTTTTTCCCCCCTTTTTTTTCAAATACAATTTCATATCTCAGAATTATTAGTCTCACAATTGCGAGAACTGAATTCTGATATATTCTACGGCACAATTACGAGAATAAAACTGAATTCTGTGATAGAAAGACAGACGTGTAAGAAAATGTTAATGGGATTCCATAACAACTAGACCAACATACTCTAACAGTAGGTCAGAGGAAATATTGTTCGTCGTCTAAAACTTTGTTCATGCATCTCTCGTCACTGTGACAGAACGGCCCAGAAAAAGGAAATCGTCAAAGCCTACAGGAAACTGGCACAGGTGTGGCACCCAGACAATTTCCAGAACCCGGAAGAAAAGAAGAAAGCAGAGAAAAAGTTCATAGACATCGCTCAGGCCAAAGAGGTGCTCACTGACCCAGGTAAATGGCCCATGGTCTACATGGACTCTGCAGCTGTCTGTCAGGGCAATGCCACTCACCCAGTGAATGTCAGGCCAGGCTGAATGTCAGACTGCATCAGAGCACTGAGGAGATGATGTGAACAGCTCACTACTGTAGTTGTCAGTTTCAATGTCAATGTATCTATTTTGGAGACTGTCCATCAGAAAAATACCGTAGATTGTCCTTTTTCAGTTGTGCTATGTTTAACCCACTAAAACCGGGAAAGAATCTGTGTAACCTCTTTAACCATGTGTTATACTTTGGCTATTCAAAAATAGCATATATGGCTCATGGCAAGTCACTTCATGCTGTGCTATGAGCTTGTAGATTTGCTATTTTTTAATCATGAATCATGAACATTTGCGCAAATCTGAATGTATATATTTATTAAAGCGAACATTTTTAACTCAAATCTTTGCTTCTGGGGGTCCCTGGAACAAACCATTTTGAGATGGGGGTCAGCGGGCAAATACATATCATTTTGTGGGTCCTTGACATGAAAGAATAGTAACTTAAATGACTACAAAGGAATTACAAACAATAGTCATTTTTCCGAAAACTGTTTTAGATGTAGAATCGGCCTCAGGTCTTAATGGGTTAAGAATGCACACACTCCTACAACATGAACAGAACTCTAGCATGCTTCGTGAGCTTGTATTTGTAACCTCCAATGTTAATATGTAGACCTATGTGTATGTTTCTGCAGAGATGAGAACAAAATTTGACCACGGAGAAGATCCAATGGACCCAGAGAGCCAGCAGGGAGGTCATCATCACCAGCACTTTCATCAGGGCTTCCAGGGTTTCAATCCCTTTGGCTCTGGACCCTTCAACTTCAAGTTCAACTACAACTGATAAAAAATCACATCCAGCACAGCTGGAGCTGATTTTTATTATTTTTACTTCCCGATTTAAAGGGAAAACACCAACTTGAGGAATGCCAGTTCATCCCGAGTGTGCTGCAGTTTGTAGTACTACAACCTTCAAGTGGATTCTTAGTGGTTTCTCCACACCAGATTTCCAAAGTTTTTTTCCATTGGGTTATCAATTTTGGCAGGGAATATAAGGTCTGTGGTTAACATAATCCTAAAGCTTTCATGTTTTGTTCTTTGACATAAATGGCTGTTAATATTGCAACCATGAATTTTGAAAATGTTTATTTAACACAAGAACCCTAGCATCCCTATTCTGGGCATGTCATAATAGGCAAACACTCAGCAAAAATAGGAGAACATTCAGCCAAAAAGCAGATCTACAAGCTTATGACGAGTCGTGAGCGTGTACTGTAGATCAGCTATTTTAGGTGAGTACATAGGGTTTAAGTAGTTAAAACGTATGTTGTGTGAGAAAGAATAATTTGTTATGATTTGTGGAGATTATTTTGTTGAAAGAAATCATTAATCATTAGAACAGTTTGTTTTAATTTATCCAAAACCCAAAGCAAAAAATCCTTTGTAAATCTTTGGTGGGAACCCATGGTAGAAGTAACTTTTGGGTTGACCTACAAAAAGACGTCATCCCTGTAGCTATCTATTTGACTCACAGAGAGGTCTTGGAGGAAACTGACATTATTTCCAGAGAATATCAGTGATGTGTCCTTGAATGATACAACGTTGGATTCCATGCTGCGATGAAGCGGTTTCTATGCCAAAAAATGTATGCTGTGTCTGACGCAGAATTTAGCTGCAATGATTTCTATCAAGGGTAGAAGTTTAATTCCAAAGCAATGACTGCATCCTGTTGGAATTGTACACTGAAATTGACATCCATTCTTTAGATTAATGTGTACAGGTACACGTTAATACAGGTACAATGCTATTTTTTTATATGAATGGAGTTTTGGTTCTGAATTGTAAATAAAGATCTATTTATGCTTATTAATTTGAATGGGGGATATGCTTTAACTTTTTTTCTTAAGGAATTTCCCTGCACTCAGGGTTGAGTTGATCCACTCCAGTATGCTAACTACTCCAGTATTTAAATACAGAAGCTTCCCTTGTGATCATCTTTTGCCTCAATCTCTTTCCTGAAACACACCCAGCTCTAGTTATTTTAATGTGCAAGTTTGTATGTGGTTGCACTACTTTACAAAATAGTATTCCATATAATTAATTTATGGGAGCTTTTTAAATTGGATCACCTTGCCTCAGCATGAGGTGGTTTAGTTCATCTCGAATTTCTCCATTACATGCAAACCTGTTCTTAATCAACTTTGTCTTCACATCACTGGTTTACAGGTGTAAGAAAGTTGTTTTTGCGCACGCTCAATCATT
Source organism: Gymnoscopelus microlampas (assembly GCF_963454915.1). Classification (NCBI taxonomy): domain Eukaryota; kingdom Metazoa; phylum Chordata; class Actinopteri; order Myctophiformes; family Myctophidae; genus Gymnoscopelus; species Gymnoscopelus microlampas. Next base: position 30,909,083 of record NC_139954.1, read on the forward strand.
GTTTTTCAGAAAGGGAGAAGAAAAAGGGATTACTTTGCCCTTAGTCCTTAATGTATGGACTAGCTTGTGATATCAGAAATTACTTGAATTATACATGTTTTAGTTTAAAATCATATTGGTGTACTGTACAAAAAGAAAACGCTTTAGTACTGACTGTGTTTGGTAGCAAAGATAGATTTAATTTCTCACATTTTAAATGACAATTACATTGGACATCCCAGAATTTACACAAGAAATAAGCTGAGAGCAGACTTCCTACACCCACCTTTTGTCAGTGACAAAAGCACTTCAGTGGAGCAGCAACACTTATTTGGTTCCTGAGTATTATTGTGTATTCAAGGTATTGAAAATTTAGGTATGGAAAATTTAGGCTCAAAATCTAATATTTGATGTACCGGCTGTATATACATAAGATGTAAACATACTGTAATAACTTAAAATTCTGTGTTCTACCTAGAACTGACATTTTCTGTGCAAATGAGGATTTGTTCATGCGTGACCTGATCTGCCTACCCACAATTAGACCTAATACAACATTGCATCAAAGAGATAGAGATGGCTAATACAGCATTTTTCCTTGCTGTACTGTGGATGACTACCCCCCTCCAATGTCAAAACATTGCCACAGCAGTGCAAGAAACATCACAGATGTGTAAACTCAAATGAATCACTAACATTTTGGTTTAGGCATTTCAGTCAAAGGCAAGGTGCTGTTAAGAGACGAATCAGTAACAATGACACATAAGAACATGTACTGTACAGTACGTTTTGTTGAATGTGTGCTTCAGAATGTGATTTATTATTTAGAATGTAGAAGATGTGTGTGCTTGAGTGTCTTCTAAAATTAGGAAAAAACATGAACCACAACATTTATAGACAAGTTTAAAATGAATGAATACTGTATGCCTCATTCATTTGATTCTTCGCTTGTTTCAGTGCAGTGTTTGCTTTTCGTCTTCAAACAAACATCTTATACCAGTAACCTCCCTGAAGTCTCTTGTTTATTTTATAATCCCGATAATCAGCGACTAAATAAGAATACGACATGTCAATTGTTAAGTTACATCACTTCTGATACTGTAAGACACAGACCATAAAAATTGTGACACCTTCTAAAAATAGAAATATTTCTGATAATGCTTCAATCTTTCCCACATCAAAAGGTGTAACACTCCATGGCCAAGTTTTGAAGGAAATATACCTCTTCTTTACACTTGTACATCTTCAAGCTTTACAGGAGGATTAGGTGCAAATGCTGCCTCTTTCCTCTTCAGCGTAGTGGAGGCATTCGCTAGAGTTCATCACGCTGGCTGTCTAGAATGCAAATGAGTAAGAAAATTCAACTGAGTTACTGTAGAAAAGCTATAGTCAGGTAAAAATAGACCAGATCAGAAGTGTAGCCAAAAAAGAAGAGACTTTAGTAGAGCAGACAAGACAAACACTGACCAGGAATTGAGAGAGGTGCAGTCGTTGCTAACCTTGTTTTTGTAGTGAGGGAGTTGGCGACTGTCTTGTTGTTTCTGTGTCTCCCTGCTCCTCGACGTGTCTCAGTAACTGCTTGATCTCGTTGTCATAGTCAACCCACTCAGGCACAATCCGTGCTGCTGCAGTTAGCTTGGGCTCCTTGGTCTTTGGGTTATTGCACTGCAGCACACAGAGCAGACAAAACCCATCACTCATTCCACCAAAGTGACTTCCTAACAACAAGCCGGTCCATAATTCCCACTGTCTGTGGCAGACATTTAACCCTGATCAGATTTCCTGCTCCGTTGAGAGAACATCAGTCTGTGTCTCATGTGTCCGAATTGCCGATTGATGCCCCATTACAAAAATGAGAATATTATTCCCATTTTTGACCACTCAAATGGCTTAATTTCTTAATTAAGTTTCAAAAACTGCAACATCCTTTTCCTGTTTCCCCTTAAAATGCTGGGTAACTCATGGATACTGCTATATGTGTGAGAGCATCACTTTTTTAGATGTGTAGCTGAAACAGTTCCATTACTCTAAGCATTAAATCTGCACTAGAAGTCGCCTGCTACTACGATTATTTTTCTTATCAGGATGAAGGTTCACCCTGAGGGTTGGAGGGAAAGGTGCAAATGGGTGTTCTAGCCTTGGTTGCGAGAGCAGGTAAATACCTGTGCCATTTATCTTGAGCTCCCATTTAGCGGTTTCTACGCATGCTATTTAATACCCCCTGGGTTACTCATGCCAGGTCCTATTTAGCCTCTGACAGCTGGAAGCAAATCTAAGGTCTGTGGGCCTCACCAGGTCTATGGTCTTTGCTGTGACTTTTGATGTGTCATCGCACCAAGTCTCACACCACAGCCACTCCTGGGGCAGAGACTTAATGGCCACCTGATGAATCATGTTGTTGGGAAGGTCCTGCGAAAGTCCACCAAACAAAAACGTGGTAAACACAAAGGCACTTTCACCATGAAACCTTAGCAAATTCAGGAAGGCAGTGACAGAAAGTCCTGTTTGATGCTTCTGTTACCTGATCCAGATTAGACAGACTGTTGGGGTCCTGGCTAAGGGCTTGGTACTGGCCACGTAGTCTGTCCCCAGCTGCAATCTTACGGAACTTCTTTAGGTCTACTACATAAAGAGCACTAGATGGAGCATGAGGGAGGTGAGAGGAAGCAGGAGGGAGCAGTGAGTGCAGTAAAAGAAAGGGGGGATAGAAAAGAATGCAGGTGTGAGAAAACGGCTTCTTGATGTGATGCTGTATACCCACAGGGATACCCTTTGGTAGAATCACTTTATAAAGATAAATGTCCAGGCCAAATTCTAATAATTGTATGTAGTGGGGCATCTGACATCCTTAGGTGCGAAATAACTACCATGCCTTCTGTGATATATCAGGTCCGACCACACAGACAGAGTCGCACAGCAGCGTACCTGCCGCTGCCTTGTGTTTTCATGGGGCTCAGTGGCATAGATCAGCTCTCACCCTTGCTGCTTTTGTCTTACCTCGCACAGCTAGACAGCACACTGGTGTCCAATAAAAGCATTGTGATTTCCTTACTCCCCCCCTCCCCTTTCTCACTCATCCAGCGGCACAGCCAAGCTTTGCTAGCTGGGCAGCTTCCTTTGCTCAGCAGAGCTTCAAGCTGCCAGCTGATTAAGCCACTTCAAACGAGCCAGCACTCAGCACCATGCGCCTAGCGAGGAGCCCCTGCATTTTGGGGTTGGAACTTATGGCATTCCCCCCCATTCACTTTTTTTCATGGTTATATAGAACTTGGAGGATATAGCTTCTAAAAATACAACTGATGCCTCCATAGTTTTTGCGTGTTTTTGTGTGGGGATTGAAATGAGCTTAACCCATTTAGACCTGAGGCCGATTCTAAAAGCGCCTTCTAAATCCTTACCTAATTTTTATTATAAATATTTATTCAAAAACATTATGTTGCTATATACTGTGCATAGCAACAAGAACCCCAAAAGGGGTTCCCGGCTTGAAAGGTATAGTTACAGTACGTAAATGGTGCATTTATATAGCGCTTCTATCCGAAGTGCTTTACATTGATTGTGCCATTAACCCATTCACACACACATTCATACACCGATGGCGGAGGAAACCATGCAAGGCACCAACCTGCTCATCGGGAGCAATTAGGGGTTCAGCGTCTTGCTCAAGGACACTTCGACACTAACTCTAGGGGAGCGCCCCAGCCCGGGATCGAACTGGGAACCTTGCGGTTTTCCAGTTCACTCTACCCGGCCACTCTACCCCTGAGCCACTGCCGCCCACGTAATACGTAATGCGGTTCCAGCCAGGTCAAAATGGGTTAAAATGGCAAATCCCATATAGAGAAGAAAAGATCATTCCTACACCAAACTCACTGAGACAAGTGTGAAAAATAGCACCTGCATGCATCATCAGCAACGGTGGAAGATCTATTTTTATGATTGTGTGAGAAGAATGAAAAGTTTATTTTTTTGTGCATGGGTACAGTATCTGTATCTACCACCTGAGAAGTGTTTCTCTTTGTGCTTTCTTTACTCACAGCTGCTTTCACTGTTCCATGTGAGGAACAAAGAATCTGTCTCAAGTGTCTCTCACTGAATAAACAGTGAATATAGCCTCAAAGGGATTACCTGCTGTCAGTACCAGAACGTTTCAAATGTTAATATTTCAAATATATGTATTTATTCCACCAACTACGTTGAGAGAGAGAGAAAAAATTATTACCTTCATATTCCATCCATAAAAACAGCAATTGACTGTGAACGATAGAGGAAGGAGGATTCTACTATTTTTCAAAATATACTATAGACTATTGTGCTTGTAGAAGTAAAATGTCAGTTTGCTACAAGTCATTATGCAGTTTTATTTTATTTTATTATTATAATATCTTCAGCATTTTCTGATTTTTTTGACAGTGAGTAGAGAGACAGGAAAGTCAGGAGAGATAAAGAGAGTTATGTGACATACAGACATGCAGCAGAGGGCCTCAGGTTGGATTCAAAAACCCAGGCCAGCTGCAGGAAGGACTTAGCCTATGGTACACATTCTTAGCCTGGTATCCAGCCTGCTTCGCTACGTTCGGTGGACTTTTTTTTCTCTCTTCGCTTCTCAGTCTGGAATGCACCCCATTGACTCGTTTTGCAGAACTACACTGGAACTACATATGTTCATAGAGTTAAAAATAATAGAGAGGGCACCGGATATCGCCTCCCGTCCACTTGCATTGAGTTGCTCACACAGCGCATGAAGCGAATTCACCCCTTCTTCCGGGTTGTAAAGTGTGATGGGCGTAGCCTATTTGGGGCCACTGTGATCCGTTCTGCGTCACAGAAGTGACGCGTTTTACGTCACAGAGGTGCGCGTCCCTGTGCGCAAGCTTGTGCGCAAGCTCGTGAGTCAAGCCCATTGGTCGAAACCGTTTTTGCTCGTACATTTGCAGTGGCCCCATCCTTTTTAAGCTGCAGTACCTACGAATGGCCAGCATGTCCATTTCGCTTCAATGCAAGCACTGGGTTCTGGGGGCTTGCATATGTTACGTTAGGCAACGTCGTTGCTGATTGGATGTTGTTCAAACGAATGACGAATCACAACGATCACACTGTTTTTTTTGTCCCGCCCCGCACCACAGACCAATCAGAAGCCACGGCACGACTCGAAACGTTCGCCATGTCCCGCCTCCCTTGGAGATAGGAGGCATTCCAGACTGAGAAGCGAAGAGAGAAAAAAAAGTCCGCCGAACGTACCGAAGCAGGCTGGATACCAGGCTAACACATTCTACCAGGTGAGACATACTTTTAAACAAAAACTGTCTACCTGATATGGTACTTCCTGTGTCCCAGGTGTGAGGCCCAGTAACCGGCCTTCCAAAAGCGATAGCCATCCATCTCTTTGCGGCTTTCACAAAAGGGCGTGTAGCCATAAGGGGCGCCTTCCAGGTTCAAATCCCTTAGCTCCTTCAGATCAGCTCGTACTATCTGCAAGGGAGAGGAGGGACACATTGAAGTATTATGGATAATGCTTATTATTGTTTTTGGCATTTAATTTATTTATTTTGACAGAAACAGGGAGGAAATCGGAATAGACCACAGGCCACCTGCGGGAAGGACCTCCGCCTTATTTATGTGGTATGAGCTCTTACCAGATGAGCCACCATGGACAGTGTTTCTTAACCACTTACATTTTATACTTTGTCATCATGACCCTGTCACACGAAAATAGCCAATCTACAAGCTCACAACATGTCATGATGCGACACATTGTGAGCTTGTATATCTGCTATATTTGCAATAAAACATTTTCTTTTTCAAAGATTTGCGCCTATAATGACATGCCTAAAATAGGAATGCCAGGTTGTAAGTGGTTTTAATACTCATCTGAGATGGCAATAATAAATCATCTAGTGGCCATTACAGCCTTTTGTAAAGTACTGCCCTAAAGTGAAAATAAAATGTGGACATTTACCTGGTCAGCATCCACAAAGATGAACTTGTCCACAGCCAATGGGAAAAGAACATCCAGGAAGAGGATTTTGTAGCCCCAGATGATTCGCTGCTTCTCGGTCTGCTGGTGGAGCCAGCGAGGCCACTTGTACTGGACCAGTTCATACTGGAATCCATAGGATTTGGCCATGTGAGGGATGGTTTCCTAACATGGTGGGGGTTGGGGGTGAAGAGGATCAAAATTCAAAACAGGAGTCAGTCTTTTTTCTGCATGGGTTAATCGAGAGCCACGTTAGGTAACATGCAAGCAGTATTTTGCAGTCCAATAAACTGCAAAACCACCCAGACACGCTTCAATATCATCCATAAATACGTCCATTAACGAGTCTAGAATATATGAGCCAGTCAGACCATAAAATAACATTTATAACCTAGTATATGTCATGAACACCGGGGGAAAAAACATCAAAATACGCAAAATGTTTTTGCCTGTCCCGCCCAAGGCCATTTTAGCTATTTAAGATGGGCAACAGAAGGCGTTGCATTCAGGCTCATCTTTATAGAAACACGGAGAGATATAAAGCAGAGCATCACAAAAGCAACCCACAGATTCTTTCATTGCTCAGCACAAACAAATCTAAAGCTCTCAGGGGTTGCTGTGGAACTGGGAGACATCTATCACAACCAACAGGGAGACAGAAAGTTAGCATGTAGTCACGTGGTACGGCAGGTACCTTGAAGGAGGGGGAGAGATAGTTCTTCAGAAACCAGAACTTGACGGGGGTTTTGGTATGCCGAAGGACGGACAGCATCATTATTCTGGAATAGAGAGACAGAGATAGAAAGTGAAGTGGAGGAGGGCTAGTGAGTCTCGGAGGAGCATGGCTAATAAAAGGGAAGAGGTGTGTAAGGCCTCTGTATACGTGTTTGTGTCCATGCCTGCAAGTGACCCACCTCAGAAAGCGCTCATATAGATGTCCTGAGGCCACAGAAAAGATGTTCAGAACATCCTCCTTCTTCTTCTCTCCATCGTCTGAACTGGAACTGCCACCTGTGATGCTATAAAGGGCTATGTATTACATAAGCCTGCCGTCTTTTGATGGATGCATACATTTCACGCGGCAATGGCAAAACACAACTAAGCTATTAGAAACCATGCTTTTGTAGAGCCAGGAGCAACAACACTGTGTTGTACAGCCAACATGTAAATTGTTTTTAGACAAAAACAAACCATGCGTTACTTTGCAGGAAAATTAGATGCTTTTTTTCTTCTTTTCTTTTCTTTTTTAAATAATGGAATTACAAAGAGAATGACAACAATCTAGCAGACCTAGATTGTATGTTTTACAACAGAAAGTGTTGTTCTCTCCTGCTGGTTCTCCTCTAGAGAGCTGAAGTAATCGACAAATTAAGAGTGCAGACACAGCGAAAGCAGGCTGGAACATTTAACAATCCCCTTCTGTTTACTTTACTACATGGCAAGTAAGAGAGCTGATAATACAAGCTAAATAATCTACAAGGATGAATCTATATCCACTCATTAAACAGCTAACAGGGATGCATGGATAGTTACTGTACATTTAGGATTAGGGTATAAGGACATGGGACTTGAATATCAGTTGCTGGTTCAAATGGATATGATACAACCATGTCCTGTCAATAGATTATATCTCGCAGACCCAGTTTTGGATCAGATTGTCCTGAAAACTTTATTTGAGTCAAAACAATAAAAGGCACATCAATAATGAATGTGCAGTCCCATCCTGATGAGATATTTCAAGACATTTCAGCCAAAGTAACAGATTGATTCATACTTGGATAATAAGGACAAAAATTCAAAGACACTGCCTCTGAACATACCGATTTGCCCTAACTGCTGATGCACCATAACCGTGCAATAGATCATAATGCAATGCACATTTGGGGGCTAGAAATCAGGAGTTTTGCTGGAGGACAGGGTTGTCTGCAGTCAAACTGTGTGTCCTTGTCTTTAACAGACTGCTGATGAGGGGAGTGTGTCTCTTCCACATTCAATCACGGCCACAGCCTAGGGCCCAGGGGCTCTAGGAAAACACTACTGAGTGAGAAGGGAGGCAGGGAGGGAGAGGACATGATGTCGGACTCTCCCCACCTCTATCCTACACGGCATAACTTTTACACTAGAGCCCAGCCGTTGCCAGAGTTCTTGGGTCGGATGCAGATTCCAATTTTAGAGAATCCTAGACCACCCATTAACGATGTTTTGAACAACATTGAAAACTATTTGAGAACATTTAACTTATACACAAAAAATGCATGAAAAATAAACACAACTGGCCCGGACCGGTGGCCAAGCGGTCCGGGCACTTAGGCTCTAATGTAGCCTGACAGCGCATCGCGGGTTCGAGTCCTGTTCCCGACGATCTTTGCTGCATGTCTCTCCCCATCTCTCTCTCCCTGTTTCCTGTCCATCTCTACTATTCACTTTAAAAAATAAAGGAAGAAAAGCCCCAAAAAATCTTTAAAAAATAAACACAACCAACCTTTTATTTAACCACTTAAGCCCTATTCAAAGATTTTCAAAAATAGCCAATCTACAAGCTCACAACACAATGCATTATGAGCTTATAGGTTGGCTATTTTTTTTAAATCTTTGAAAACTTTTGCATTTCTTCTCCTATAATCAAAATAGGTAAGCCAGGTTGAAAGTGGTTAAAAATCGTTACACATCGGCTGCATACCAATGTCGTCATAAAAGTAAAATAATGGCCAATACTGTATATCGACCAGCGGTCCATTTTAGACTACCGTCCACATCCAGCTCACCCATCCTCCTGTTGTATCCCCGAGCCAAAAGGCTGAATCACCTTTTACCCGTCTTCTCATCTTATTCCCCATCTTCCCCTTTACCTCTAGTACATATCCACCATACAGCGCTCAATATCTCATCCCTTTGACGAAGCAAGCCTTGAAGTGCTGCTTCCTCTGGTTGAGTGAGCATACAGTTGGTGTTGTCGCCACACTGCTGCACTCTGAGGGATAGGGATGCCTATAGCCTGAAACGGCTAAGCCACCCATTATAAAGGACTAGAGGGGGACAAGAGGGAGGCTCCCCATTCGAAGGGCAGATAATGCCGAACGCAATGCAACAGAGGGACTCCCAGATAAGCAGCTTGGAAGGTCAGGTGAGAGTCCACTTGGCTGACATGCACCAGATAATCCAGACCTCTGGACAGTGGACAGACACTCACAGCTCTAGCTGCAGTCTGAATAGCAGCCTGCCAGCATGAACTCCAGATGGACTAAACTTTGCTTCTGACTTTGCCCATCACCAGTGTATCAAGATTAAGTCTGATGTCTCAGTTTCTTCTGCAATAATTACTTAATTACATATACTTTGCACACTATATACAGCATATACACGTATCAGCCAGGCTTTCGTCGTTGCCCGAGTTTATCCAACTGAGGGCAGGCATATACGCACAAGCCGCAGATGAGCTAAAGCCGAAGGCAATGGTGAATGCCGGGTTATCATTTGTCTAGCTAGTCCATATCCAGGTCTTATTTATTCACAAAGACGATGAGAAAATAAGATTCAACACTTGAATTGAATACATAGATCAACAATATTGTCAACGAGGAACTGACAGTTTAGGGAGGGAGTTTATTGAAAACATGCCAAGTACTATTGCTAGCTTAGCCCTTACGCAGCCATTCTGTGAACTGTCAAAGGTCACCTTTTTCTGCTCTGTTTTGATTCACCTGCACCTGGACAAACCTGTCTCTCCTCAGAAGTGAAATTTATCATAGCTACAGTGACCGTGTTCGGTGGCCGGTGTTTGAAATGGACATGGGGTGACCTGAGGCCGATTCTACAAATGCCATCAAAATCAGTAGCCCTCAAACTTTTTCGCGCCAAGGACCTCCAAATTGATATATATTTGGCTGCGGACCCCCATCTGAAAATGTTTTGTGCCAGGGGCCCTCAGAAGAGATGATTTGGGTAAAAAAATGCAAAATTATAAAAAAAAATATTAAACTTTCAAGATATTTCAAAAAATTAGCAAATGTACAAGCTCGCAGCGCGTCACAAGCTTGTACATCTGCTATTTTTGAATAACCAACGCTAAAATCTAAAATGACACAAATGCTTTCCCGGTTTTAATTGGGTTAAAGCGCCATGACACTTTGGTAGAGATTTCGGTTGTGTAGTTACTGTACCTTGCCATTATGTAACTCCAAATATTAGCGAGATATCTTGCTCTGTTGCTTCGAAATTGATATTCCAAAAATAGTCTCCTCATTGACTTACATTGCACAGTAACAGCTCTCAAAGTCACTCTTTTGACACATAAACGAACGCAAAACAAAGCCGATTCTTCCAATATATAACATCACAAAACCCAGTATTGCATTTTTTTCTTCTTTTTTTAAGAGACTGAACTGAACTTGCAAAATTCGCATGGATCCAGTCCAAGTCTTCTTCCTAATAATCAATATTGCGTTGAAAAAATCCTTGATTGTTATAAATTGGCAGAATCTGCTTTGTTTGTATTAGTTTATGTTCTGAAAGAGTGACTTTGAGAGCTGTTTCACCATGCAATTGAAGTCAATGAGGAGACAATGTTTATAATCAATTTCTAATCAATGAAGCAACGGAGCAAGATATCTCGCCAATATCTTGAGTTACATCACGGCAAGGTAGCTACACAACCAAATCTCTACCAACGTGTCACTGTGCTTTAAGCACTTGTAGTGTCAGTCACAGTGGCACTTTAAAGAAGATACTGCTTTAGCTTGCCGTGGGTGTTTGGTCAGCTGCTGTATAAACCCTCGGCTAGGGAAGATACAGCAGCTGACTAGTCAGCACCCACCCAATCCTTTTAAGACTCCCCTCACCCATGGCAAATAGCAGCTGGGCATATATACTGTACGTGTGTGTGTGTGTGTGTGTGTGTGTGTGTGTGTGTGTGTGTGTGTGTGTGTGTGTGTGTGTGTGTGTGTGTGTGTGTGTGTGTGTGTGTGTGTGTGTGTGTGTGTGTGTGTGTGTGTGTATAATATTTTTACTGAAATGTTGACCAGATTCCACAATATACTGGTTGAACAGCAAGTTGAAAGCAATAATTGTAAAAATGTTTTAGATGTTAAAAGGGATTGCGGCAACTCTGCCTACCTTTTCTCAAAAGTGCTCCAAACACTTCACACAGCAAGCATTAAGTGAGGAGACAGATCACACAGTTAGGATGCGCTAGGGGGAAACACACAAATGCACACACACATACACACATACCTACAGAAGCACATATTTTTTGCAAGACTAGATCTTACAGCATAATATTGCAGTCTGGATCCAGGGGAAGAACCACCTCTCCTGAAACCATGTGTATAATTGACAATAGATGGCAAAATCAGCACTCCCAACAATCACTGCTAGCACAGCAGTCATTCACTGACAGTTGATTTAGAGCATTTGAACAGATTATAATTATGAAAACAAACTCATAACCAAATGGTACATGCAGCCAGACTACACACCTTGTTATGGAGTCCCACAGGCCTTTGCTTTCAGTAGCTTCACTTAAAAGATCTTCATTGATTTTGTCAGCCTTTTTCTGCACCTACGGTTGGAAAGAAACATATTTTATAACAGATTTCATAGTGGGCAAACAAACTCTGATTGAAAACCCCCTTGCCTGTAATGTAAAGGCTGAAGGTTTGTCATATTTCTCTTAGCACATACCATAACCAATAGAGAACGAGTGCATGGGAGTGTGTGTATATGTACCACCCACACACACACACACACACACACACACACACACACACACACACACACACACACACACACACACAATGAAGCAGCTGCTAAAGTTGTTTTACTGAGTTTACTGAACTCAGGTGAGTCAAGTTCATGTCTAACTTTACAGATAGCATGTTCAGTCACTGAGATAGGCTGTGAAGATACTGTAACTTAAGCTGGCCTTGTAAGAATGTATTGTGCACGAAATAATATAATAGATTACAGTTTGTAGTGTTGCTATTGTTAAAACAGCTGCAGGTCAATGACTTTAGTAAATGAAGCGGGTGTTTTTAAATGTGCGACTACTTACAAGAATGAAAATGTAATTTGTTTTCCTAAATGTAATATAATGTGGGAAAACGTGATTAGTATAAAGTCTGATAAAATTCTGCAATGCTGCAGGAAGTGGGAGAGTGAACAACGTCATCCATCATTGCAGTCTATGCTTCTTCGTTCATGATTGATTGAGGTAAAATCCATGTAAAATCTCGTATTATTCTCCCTATTAAAAATATCACAATAACACAATAATCAAGCAAAGTATGCAATGTTCTGTTCTGATTATGTAACATGTAATGTAGGTCGGCTATTTTATTATTATTATGATCATGTCTTTAACATTGCAGCGTTTGAATCGGACATAAAAAATAATAATAATAATTATCCCACGATTTTTGTAACCCATTTTTTCACCCAGTGGCAATTATCTAAGTAATCCTGGGCGCTACACTCCCTCTGCCAGCCTAGGGAGAACCTAGAGCCGAGCTCATGCCTCCTTCAATGCATGAGAGCTAGCAAGCCGCTTCTTATCACCTGACAGGGGGGAGTTTCCCTGGTTAGACGTAGCGCGTGGAAGGAACACGTTATTCCAACCAGTTCCTTTCCCCTCCATCAGGCGCCATGGGGCGACTTCATCATTTTGACACAACTTCCATCGTATACTGTATCTGGATATTTTCGCTACGCATGAGAGCTCACTGAATTTAAGTGATTTTTCTAAATTTTCATAATTGCTTTCTTGTTAAACAACTTTGTTAAATGATATGAATGAACAGTCACTGCAAATTTCACTGGGCATCGAAAATGCTGTGATCCTCTTTGATATAGATTGGCTGCCATTACAGTAGTAGTTGGCCTTATTTTTAGCTGTTGAGGCCTTTTCACACCAAGTCGGTCCAATACAAATTACTCAGCAAAAACATACGGGTGTGATTTTGGCACACTAACATTTTTCACACTAACTGTTAACAAAGATGACAGGCAAACACAATGGTTTAGATTGGTCATAGTATTGTACCGATGAGGTTAATAGTCTAAATGCCTAAATACACATCTCCTTCAACATTCATACTTCAACATAAAGCTGATCTAATTAAAAACATTATAGTGGAAAATCATACTTTGTCATGGCTTATACTACAAAAATCTACAGAGATTAAGTACGTCCTGTACATCCCTCACCCATGTGTTCTGCATTGCATACTTGTATACTAATATGGCCTAAAGGAAGTCGTTCTAGTATGCCGAAGTTACAGCATGTTTCCCTAAAAGGCAATGCATTCATTTCTCATTACATTGATCAAAACAATGGACCCCTTTCACAGATGTATCATGGCAGGATAAAGACAGATGCAGCAAATAAAATTAATAGTCTGTTTGATTTAGGTGTGGCAAAGGGCAAGTATTGATAATATTTTTGTCAATACAGTTGTCATTGAACAAGTAGGGTCGGAGAGGCTTATTGTCGGTATCAGCCAACACTCTCAACATTATGTAAACTACACTAATATACAGCATACTGTTGATAAGTTGTTTTTAATTCAAGTAATAATTTAAGACATTCATATTTATCTATTATTTTATTACTCTTTGAGGCCCTGAGACGAAACATTGTTGAGTGTGGCTGAAGAGGGTTTAAAGTCATCTTCAAGACGTGTTAAGTTAACAATTCCACTGGGGGTAAAATAATCTCTAAAACAATTTCAGTTTTCTGGAAATCTCTCCAGGGTAGGCCAACAAGCCAACCAAAACATGTTTGGAGAAGACTAATAACCCCTGGGTAACATCAAGGGAACTTTGGCCTCAGTCAACGTCAAAGTGCATGAATCAACCACCAGAAAGAGACTGCACAAAATGTAATCTACATGAGAGGTCAGAAAGGAAGAAAAGCAATAGCTATAAAGTTTACTGTACATACTTGTACACACTTGTTTACTGCACTGTATATCTGTCTGTCATTAAATGTTTCGATGAATCATAGTCGAGCCATAGTGCTTTCTTGGGTTTAAAATCCTCTTAACAGACCTTGTATTGAACTGCACTTCCCTGTGCTTGTCTTTGCAAACTGTTAATAAAGTATTCAATCAATCAAAAGCTATAAATAAAGAAAAGCTATAAATGCACGGCTGAAGTTTGCCAGATGACACTTCAATGAAGAACAGCAGCACTGGAACAATGTGCTCTGGACAGATGAATCCAAGGTTGAGTTATTTGCGCACAATGCCAGGCGTCATGTTTGGCAAAAACCTAAAACTGCCTTTGAACAAAAGGCTCCACCTGTACCAACTGTAAAGCATGGCATTGGCAACATTATGGTTTGAGGCCACTTTGCCGCCTCAGGAACTGGCCACATTGCCATCAAGGATTCATCCATGACTTCCTCACTCCTCCTCAGGGAATACTTGAAAATGTGCGGCCATCCGTCAACAGGATGAAGCTAAATCATAAGTTGACCTTTCAACATGACAATAACCCCAAACATACAAACAAATTCACAAAAGAATGGATGAAAAAGAGGGTGAATAAATCATTGCAAAGAACAATTTCCCACTGTCATTTGTTGCCACTGTCGATCATCTTTAGGCAGTCAATAGTGTCTAAAAGAGGATTAGGATTTTAAATACAAAGTGTACTTCATGTACTTTTTCACAGCATCATAGTCCTCATAGCAAACGGTAAAATGACACGGTGCAGATCATGTGGGTAGGCCCACAATTGCTACCCGAGTCCTTACAAGATAAATTATTCTTAAAAAATCTGCAAGGCCAATTAAACTGTCTGGAAGCCTAGACAATGAGCGTTGGTACAGTATTAACCCATTTAGATTTTAAATCCTAACCTAAGTTTTCAGAAAATCTTCTATTTTTTATTCAAAAAATAATATCTTGCTATATACATAGCAACATCCAAAATTCTTTCCCGGTTTTAAAGGTACAATAAGCTTTTCCGGTCTTATTGGTTTAAAAATAATAGTAAAATCCCAGGGTGAATTGAGCCGTGACACTATCTGGTATAAAGTGAGAAAAATACTCACTCTGACTTTGATGATCTTGCTGTGAAAACTGTTAAGCACAACTATGACATCACCAGTATCAGCAGGCGAGTCTGTGCCGTCATGCCTGTGAGAGTGGAGGATGAGAGAGAAATGAATTAATTTCACTGAAGGGGAACAACCATGACAGAAGAATCTGGGTGTTCAGCTACTAGGCAAAGCAAAAGCTGACCTACAGTACAGTGTGAGACTGACTTATCTAAAGAGCAATAAGAGAAGAGCAGTCCACCCTCTGGACACAAAGTTCTTATAGAACACAAACGTCATTGTTAGTGGTACTGCTTAGCACAGGGAACTAAATCATATTTCTGCAGCTGTCAAAAGTCAACTTACTAACAGAAACATATGTAGCGACAGTAACACTAATGTTAAGTCATATGGTACAGCACTTCAGACTTCCCACAGTTCCCTTTTGTCAAATAATTACATTTGTATTATAACATTAGCTATACTTTGCTCAACCATACTGATAAAATGTACGTTTGCAGTGACAATCAGTATGTTTCGTTCAAATGTTTCAATTATGCTCATAAAAAAACGAGCCAAAAAACTGCTAGGGACACACAGTAGCCACAGAGCCACTACTGACAGACACCGGGAAGCATGCACTCAAACAGTGGATTCTGGGACAGCTGCCAGGGTCGCGCTTTGATCACATTCATTACCCTCCATCATCATTCAGCATCACCTTCGCATCGTTTTTATCCGTCACAACTTCCCGACCATGCTGTATTTGCTGGTACACTTAATGAGGGAGTCTGTACAGTATTGATTGCATCACATTGGCCCTGCACAGTAATTGTTTTAGGACTGATCTGCCCAAGTGGAGAATGTGGGTTGGCGGGGCAGGATGCCCAGGGTCTGATGGTAACAGTACTGAGCAAAACCTCAGCCAGAGATGAGCAATAGGCTGTCATGCTCAGCAAGCCATCATGACCTCGGTGCTTACTAAAGGCAGAAAATTAACCTTATCATCATGACAAATGCCCCCGCTCATTGGGCACAAAGTGCTTTTTCCCCCCAGTGCAGTCCTGCTTGGGTTTGTTCCCCCGCTTCCTCTGTCGCCTGCGCGCCACAGCCTTTGGGGCTGTGGTTAGAAAGCACCAGAGATCAATTTGTATCCCTGCTCCGAGGAGAGGAGAGCTGGCTTTCTCATTCATCGCTGTCAGGTACAGGCGCAGTGGCAGCCCGGAGTACAAGAGGGAACACGAACTGGGAGGTGGAGAGAACAGACACTCCCACTCGGCTTGGCTCGGCCCCCTAAACAGAGCAGAATGCCACTAACCGCAAGAATAATGACACTGCCAAGGTGAAAAATGACATCACCTTTTAGCTTCACCTGGAGGATTGGGGAATAAATCTTATTTGTCTGATATGATTCCGGAGGAACCCAGGGCTGCGTGTGCCCTAAATCTTATGTGAGAATCGTCGGAACGGGCAGTATTTGTGATGGGAGGGAGATCCACTAAATTGCCTTGTTGTTAAGCGTCCACACGGAGAAGCGGAAATATTGAATTTGTCTCATTATGCTCTTTGGATAGTGACATAATGGAGCTTCTTAGTGCTTTCTGTCTATGATAATGTACAGTAAGTAATGTCACGATGAATTATCAGTCATTCAAATATATAAAAGTATCCTGATTCGATTTCAGATTAGATTAGTTCACTAAAGTGCGTTGTAATTGGATTGAATAGGCAACAAAGGGAAAGAGCCCAAAGCCTGAGCCACTTGCAGTTTATAGGAAATGCATAAAGCCTCTGGGGGAAATGATGCTCCCATTTGTCTCAGGAAAATTTGAAAACGCCAATGTTCTCTATATACAGTATATTCAACCTCTGACACCTATGCCTGGCTAAGAGCTAAAACAGATATTGTGCTGCTGATTTCCCCTGGTTTGGAGCGGATGGCATGGCAGGTGACCGGCTGAATCATCCCAACACTCTGTCTTCACTGTAATAGCACCCTTCTCTCTCCTCCTCCCACCTCTATCTCTCTCTCCCTCCCTCCCTCCCTGCCTACCAGCCTTTGCACAGCACAGCTCCCAGCACTCGTCAGAACAGAGCCGCTACAATGTCAGCAGACCTCCACGTTACCATAGTGATGGTTTTCATACCTCTGGCAAGAGAGAAGCAAGGTAGCTGAAAACACCTCTGATACAGAGTTACAGATGGAAGTGCCCAATTAGCATGTTATACAACCCCTCTCCGTTCATTTGACTAATTCTTCTTAGATAGGAAGAGTGCAGGAAACATGGGGCTGAGGGAGGGGAGACATGATGGGAGTTGCGTTCGATCCCTGTGACAAGGATCAAATGGTCAATGCACTGTCTGAGTCACTAGGCACCCCTAAATCCTTTTATCACATGGCTGGGTGATGACATGAGCGATCAACACGGGGACAGTAGTGATTGCAGAACAATCACAAATCATTAGGAGATGCTTGGGGGACACTTACGCTAGGATTTGATAGATGTCCTCTGACCTCCCTTTGCGTAACTTCAAGATCCAAGCACCGGGATTGGCTTTCAGCTGGAAATATCCCTGTTGGGGTTTCAAATGACATTGATATTGAGTCCTTGAGAATGTCCTCTGAAAGTGTAAAAATGGACCCTTGCTGGTCCACTCAGAGTTAAACTAGCACTCTGGATTTGGCTTTGTCTGGGTGGTCTAACACAGTGGTTCTCAATGTGGATTTCAGGGACTCTCCGGGTTCCTTTAGGGGGGTCTAAATTGACCCTTACAAGCCTGTAACTCTGACAGTATACAAATGGCCATTTGTATACTGTCAGAGTTAAGGGGAGACCTTGAAATGTAAAAGTTTGAGAACCACTGGTCTAACATACTTCAGCAAGTCTTGTAAATAAGAGTCTCTTAGCACCTGTAAGGAGTATGAAGGTGGCTGCTGCTTACCAGGTTGGCCATGACGATGGTGTCCTGCATGAGGGGGTCCCGGCTCATGCCCAAGGTGAACTGCAGGCCTCGGGGTGGCTGGCCAGTTGACAGGTCAAAGCAGTGTCCCTCCAGCAACAGGTGCTCCAGTTCATACTCTGCTGTCACCACCCCACTCACCTGGAGAGAAGACAACATTTACAAAAAAAACAACAACAAAAAGAAAGAAAGACAAAATTATACTTTATTAAGCCCAAAACAAATAGCAGATCTACAAGCTCATGGCGTGGCACCGAGTGCCGCACTACGAGCTTGTAGATCTGCTATTTGTTTTGAAAAATCTTGAACATTTGTGCAAATCTTTGAATATATATGTTTTTAAAGCGAACATTTTTTAACTTAAATCTTTGCTTCTGGGCGTTCTACAAATGTCTTCTAAATCCTAACAGTTAAAACAAAAACAATTATGTTGCTATATATCAGTGGTTCTCAAACTTCTTCATGTCAAGGACCACCCAAAATGATATGTATCTCCCCCCCCCCCCCATCTCAAAATATTTTGTTCCAGGGACCCCCAGAAGCAAAGTTTTGAGTTAAAAAATGTATATATATATATATTCAAAGATTTGCACACATTTTCACGATTTTCTTTTTTTCAAAAATAGCCAAAGACATCTAAAGAAATGACACAGATGCGGCCCCGGATTGAATGGGTTAACTGATTATCCATGGATACCTCCTGCATGTGGATGTTGTCTAGGTCATATGGGCTCTGCACAGCCTCCACCATCCAGCTCTCTGGAGTGATCATGTTCAGAGTGAAGAGGGGGGACTCGGGGAGCTCCGTGAACCGGGCCACTGGTCCCGCTGACACGGTGTCGTTGGCTAGGAAACTCACATCGTGCTCCAACACAAAGCGGTAGAAGCTACAAAGAGAATGAAGAAGATCATTATGTATATTTGAGGACGGTGGTAGGTGGTGAGTATTGGTCCATTAACCCTTTAAGACCTGAAGGCGATTCTAGATGTCTCCTAAATCTCAACAGTATTCTGAAAAAACATATGTTTCTATATCAGTGGTGCTCAATCTTTTTCATGTCAAGGACCCCCAAAATGATATGTATTTGGCCGCGGACCCCCATCGAAATATTTTGTTCCAGGGACCCCCAGAAGCAAAGATTTGAGTTAAAAATGTTCGCTTTAAAAATATATATATTCAAAGATTTGCACACATTTTCACGATTTTTCAAAAATAGCAGATCTACAAGCTCGTAGCGCGGCACTCGGTGCCGCGCTATGAGCTTGTATATCTGCTATTTTTGAATAGCCCAAAGTGTAAAATAATGCTTTTTAGCTCAAATCTAAAAATCACATAGTTCCAGGTCTTAATGGGTTAAACAGGAAATGAAAACAATGTAAATTCTAAGGGCACGAACTGAAGCGGGCGTCGTGGAATATATGTCGCAGTGCCTAGAGAATAGATAACCCGCGCGAACACTGCATGGGAGAGCTCTCGGAACTTTGAGCCACCCCACCGTGACAGGAATCCAACTAAAGCACTCGCCTCATCGGCGCGTGCTAAAATGATGACATGTTGTGCAATAGTCTCCTCTCTAGGACAGCAGAGACGAGTTCTGTTGTGACAGCTGGGTATATGCAATGTCTTCAAAGTGAGGAATCTAATGCCGTTATTGCTGGTGTTTCTGCTGAGCCAATAGCAGAAACATCCGCAGTAGTCTCCGCTCCAGATATGTCCCCCCTCCCAACATCATTATTAGTCAGCACTGTCTTGGAGGTTAGCGTAGGGCTAATCCTTATGCTAATTGCTTTTGTCCTCTGGCACTGGGAAGTCATAATGAGTTGGGGATAATGCTCCAGAAGATCAATATAACCCACAACTTTTTCTTTGCGCTTAAATCACCACCTTCCCATGCCCACAGGTACATAGTCACATTTTCACATAGGACACATTTTTTAAAAGGTGTTTTCAGCCACAGCACCCCCTGGCTTTGTGGGGAGCAGTTAGAGAGGGGCTGTTGACTCCAGGGTGAGAAGGGAGAAGCTACCGCAGCTTATCAAGCTGGAGAGAGAGAGAGAGAGGGGGGTGGACGATTAAATTACTGAGGCATAAACGCTGTCACCAGAGGAAACACTCTTTATTGGATTGGTCCCAATTTGAGGGGTGACCAACTCTCTCCAGGAGGAAAGAAAAAGAGAGAAGAGGAGTAAATCAAGTGCTCTCTCACGTCCCCTCTCTGCTCTCCCCAATTTAGAATATGCTAGAATATACCAATGAATGCGCAGATTCACATTTGATTCCATTTTTACACCGAGTTATATCAACACTCATGATTTTACAGTGTAGGATCTGTGTAAGTCCACCATTGACAATGGCATCTCCAGGTGTGAGGAATAGAAGTCAAGTGTCTGGCTGTACAAGTGTCTGGCTGTACAGGCCAGAGAGCAAGGAGGAGATGTACTGTATTGTGTTGGTTGTACAACACTTCAGCAGTTTGAATTAGAAAGGCTTCCGACTTATCCCCTCATTATTTTCTTAAGGAGGAGACGCAAACCGTTTAATGTTTAGTTTAAATATACTTGGAGTCGAAACACACTGAGTCAGTACTGCTGCAACGGCAGCCTTCTGTTGTTCACATTGGCAGTTACTTCTGTAGTATAATACGGTATATACAGTAGGAAATATATTTCTACTAGATGGCCAGGAAATCTTGTTTAATTTACGACTAGGACCATTATGTAACTACAGTCATTTACATTATTGGTGGAAAACTGCAACCCAAAACTCATTCTGAATCCAATATGTGAATTGTCAGCTGCAGGTACATTAGCCAATTTCTTTCATCCTTAATTAAATATTACCATACAATTCAAGAAGGTAGGGGGTGGAGTTTGTGTGTGGCTGCTGTGGCATGGGGCCATTATAGGCTTCTCCTATGTTCTAGCAGTCCAATTGCCTCCACATTTTGCAAATAAATCGATCATGGGTCTGGCGATCAAAACTTCGCCTTTTCTGTGTACATCGCAGAACACACTGCATGCATCTACAGCACATGTGCCACGCAAAGATTCTTGCTATTCCTCTAAGAAACCAAACTGCTTAGACTAGCCACATCACTTTCAGCGTTGCTCTGTGGTGCAGCTTCTACGCTGCAGACACGCATCAATCTTGAGTTTTGGTATAGAGCTCATTTTTTCCACGTGCCGCTCTCGGAAAGCAGCCAAATAAGGGTGATTCCTTTTCACTATTGTTTCAACACCTGTATCGAAATAATAGCAGTGTGCAGGCTGAACGTTCATTCTGCTTGAAGTAACTGAAAATATTGATCAGGACAAAGTTCTGCCCACTAATTGATTCATAGAATATTTAGGCTAGACATGCCATTTTGATATATCAAATAGATATGGCACATTTTGGCTACTGTTGCTGTTTTTACCTGTAGTCCTCGCCTATATCAGCAATATTTTCCTATTGCATATTTTTACTGTTATATCACTATGCTTACACTTTTACCTATACTATAGTGGTTGGGTACAGGATAGGATTTAATTTCATTGCTATAAAAGTCAAACTCAATGTGGAAATAATTATCATTCCTGCATAGTCCCAGTATTCAGTGACGCAGCGGGAACGCTGCCTGTGTGGACAGCAGATGCATGAGAGATGACGATGCCACGCTTAGGTGATGCTTCCAGGGCGTTTCCCAGCAGAAGGATGAACTGCTGTTCATGCATTCAGGGACACTTAACCAAAACAACAGGTAACAGCAGGAAATTCTACCCACTGAGGGACATAAATAATTATACATTTTGTTGAAGGATGAAAAACTCAAAACACAAATCACATAATGAGCAGAATTCACACCATGATCGTACTGATCGTTCATCACCAATTTCAGACTTTCGGTTGTTTTGCTTTTTGCTGGTCTTGAAAGGTTTGAAGTACAACAGCACACACGCTGTAAGCAATTTACCCCCAAGATGAAAGGGGAGGCCCAAAGCAATAAGACGGTGTTATTAAGCAGATCGCATCTGTGTGGTACAATCTAACAGACGGAAGCCGAGAGGGAGAGGGAGGGGGCGAGGGATGCTGCATCTGGTGTGGTCGGAGGAGACATGCACAACCCATACAGCAAGTTTAATTACAACAGGAGCTGCAGCCTTACCTCTTGAGGGGCATCTCGGACAGCTTGGCCCTGCAATTCAT
This sequence comes from Gymnoscopelus microlampas, assembly GCF_963454915.1. NCBI lineage: Eukaryota > Metazoa > Chordata > Actinopteri > Myctophiformes > Myctophidae > Gymnoscopelus > Gymnoscopelus microlampas. The sequence continues at coordinate 30,931,223 of NC_139954.1, forward strand.
AAACACCTGCAGTTTTAGATTGACCACTTGACTGAGCACCTGCAGGAGGCACAGAGGGAGAGACCCAGTTAGTGCTCAGAACAAAATAAACTCAGTTCAGTGGGCAGAGAGGCGCGTTATTATGAGGAGGTCTCTGAACTGCCGGTATTTTACTTTATATTCTTTGGACAGGCGAGTGTGCAGAAACAGGAAGCTGAGAGCGAAGATGGGGGAAATGTACAACACATGGCTCCGGCTGGAATATACCCAAGCAGTGGCAATTCTATAGGGGGGCAAGGGACGTTTTTTGGGGGGGGGTTTTTACAATATATTTTTTAACTATATATATGTTTTTGCCAATATATGGCAAGTATATGCAGAATATATGCTGCATATATGCCATATTCAGGTTCATATATGTGTATATATAGGATATATATGTCTCATATATAGCTTATATATGTCCACATATATTCCACATATATGGATACTATGTACATATATGTAGAGACATATATGCAGGTGGCCAATATCAAATATGTCACATAAATGATAAACATATATGTTAATATATTTCCTTTGCCCCCACTGCTGGCAGAGGCAAAAATCGCCTATGGAACCAGAGACGTTACAACTACATGGTTGGCACACTATTCATTTACCAACCTGTGTGCCCGACAATACACGTGAAGTGTGAACTGCTTGTGATGCTAATTCAATAAAGTATGTTATGCAGCATAAACTCTGCTGCATAATACCAGTGGAAAATTCACGCTGCTAGAGCTGGCTGGCTCGCTGGCTGACCCTGGTGGGGAGGGGAGTCAACTTATTGTATTCACAGCAGTCACATAACAGTTGCATCAACACAGCTAGCCTCCAGCGAGCCCTGGGAAATGTTTAGAGCACCAATGGGTTTGCGTCAGTGAATCATCATCTCCTAGGGGCAGAAAAACTGTTCTAAACTAGAATAATGTGCTCCTCGGACCACAGGTCTCCGCCAGGCCAGGTAGGTTATCGTGGGCCGGCAATGTTTGGAATCCAGTCATTCGGTCCAGTGGTGCTTTTAGCATGTCATGCAAAACGAGCATGTCATGCTAACTTTGAAAGCCAATGTTAGTCGTAAAAGAATCCGAAAAATTTGACTGATACATCTTGATCACATGACTACAGAGATATGGTGGACCAAAACTGTGTTTTGCAAAGGACACGCAAAATGGCGTTAATATTGTCATGTAGAAATGGGTGTGGCCTATTCGGGGAGTTGCGCAATGATCCAAGGAATCCAGGGGAAAAATAAGAAGATTAGATTCGCGAAAACATATGCCTTCGGCCATGCAGGGACAATAACTCATGGTCAAATAATCAACATATATAACACACCTCATTGTAGCCTGCAAAGGCAACACCGTCTTCACACAGTAAAGTGAAGGACTTTCTTTTATATTTTACCCTTATCCACAAAAGATGGCATGCTGAGAATGCTGCCTGTCAGAATATACAAAGTATATAAAAGAACGAACAAGACACCAAAGGTCAAAACACATACAAATATGAGGACGATGGAGGGAAAAAAAATGGAAAAAAACCTTTAGCTGAACGTTTGACCTTTCAGAGGTTTTGAGTCTATCTCTCTCTCCTTCCCTTCTGTGATTTATTTTCTTTCTTTTTTTATGTCCTTGTCCTTGCAAGGAAAGAGGAATCAAATACGGAGCGCAGAATGAAAAGGAGAGACATCTTACAATCAGCAGAGACGACATCTTCTGCGCGTCCCTGGTGAGGGGGTCGACGGCGGCCACCACGTCGTAGGAGACCTGGTTCTCCAGAGGGGACAGATGGAGCACGCTGTGGAGGAGGGAGAGAGCACACCCTGTACCTTAGTCAGCACATTTATTCAACACAATTAACCCTTTAAGACCGGGAACGCATCTGTGTGTCATTTTAAGATTTCTTTGGCTATTCAAAAATAGCAGATCTACAAGTTCATAGCGCGGCACCGAGTGCCGCGCTATGAACTTGTAGATCTGCTATTTTTGAAAAATTGTGAAAATCTTTGAATATATATGACATATAATATATACATTTTTAACTCAAATCTTTGCTTCTGGGGGATTCTACAAACGTTTTTTGGAAAAAACTTATGTTGCTATAATATCAGTAGTTCTCATACTTTTTTCATGTCAAGGACCCCCAAAACGATTTGTATTTGGCTATGGACCCCCATCTCAAAATATTTTGTTCTAGGGACCCCCAGAAGCAAAGATTTGAGTTTTTTTTTAAATGTTCCTTTTACATATATACAGTATATTCAAAGATTTGCACATATTTCAAGATTTTTCAAAAATAGCAGATCTACAAGCTCACTGTGTATCTGCTATTTTTGAATAGCCCAAAGAAATCTTAAAATGACACACAGATGCGTTCCCGGTCTTAATGAGTTAAAAAAAGGAAGATTGCACTCTGCAAAAAATAATGATCTGGCAACACTGCAGACAGGGATGAGAGCTGTCTGACAGAAAGCTTGTATTTCCAATATTCCTTCTTTTTATGTTATTTTCATAAATGAATGCCCTAAATTATACTTTACAGTATGACAGTGAATACGAATAGCCCGTCTACTGTACCAGCTCACGATGGGACATGGGAGCTTGTAGATTTAAAAAATAAATTGCAGATAAAGATATGCCCAAAATAAGTACACCAGGTTTAAAGTATTTATGTCTGTTTGTGGGTTCTATAAGTGTTAAACCAATGAAAAGTATTAACAAGAGCTAATGACTAAATAATAACTACACTGCATCCATTGGAACCCAGGATCCTGGATGCAGTGTAGTCATTATTTATTTTGAAAATAAAAGGTTTCCACCCAACAGCAACGATAAGCAAGTAGCGAAAGCGCCATTCCTTACCTGTGGCTGTCTTTGACAAAGTGAATGTCCCTTCTGGACTCTCCTTTAGGGGCTGCAGTGAGGAGGGCATCAACCTTCATGACCAAATCACTGGCTCTGGGGGACAGAAGGGTGTAACATGGCCAGTCAATCACATGTTAATGATACTTGTTAGTCTGACCGTCAGCAGGAGTACCACACAATGTGATCTCAAGCTGTTTTCCAGAAGGTGGCAACATACGTCAGTCAGACGGCTGCCGCCTAGCAGTGGTTTTCTAACTTTTTGTGCCCAAGGCACACCAATGGGTACGTCAAAGTATCAAGTTACACCTGTATTCATAGCGAAAACAGGTGATCTACTAAAATCAATGAAAATCTATTGAATCTATGCATTTATGAAAATTTGTGCAAAAAAAAAATATATATACTTTTTCTGTAAACACCGACGATTCTGAGTTTGGGCTATGGGATTTGTTGTCATGGTTACAGCCCCACAGGGTATGGGAAAAAAGATCTGATTGCGGTAATTCGTTCCATAATTGCAGCCAGTTGAAAATAGCATGTTTCGCCAAAAATACATAGTAAAGAAAAAAGTACACAGGAGCCGAGAGACAGGAATTTAAAGTAATAAGTTAACCAGGAAGTGAATGGAGCAGTAAATCTTCGGATCACGTTATTTTGGGTTTTGGACGTCCCCCCCCCAAAAAAATGATATAATTGGCAGATAACGGGTTGGATTTGCATTCACGGATATAACTGTGAATGGCAGGTAATGTGTTAAAATATAATTCATCACTTTTTATATAGTTGTGTATATATTGCAATAGTAATGCGTTCTTGTCACAAAATCCCTTGAACACCAGTTTGAGAACCACTACTCTAGAGAAATCACCACTTCCACCATGAAAGGGGACTCAGTTTGAATAAAAAACTTACCGTATATTAAAGAGTTCAGAGAGACAGGGCCAGGAAAGTGAGACAGAGAGATATAAGGTACAGACAAACTGACAGAGACTCGACAGGCTGTGGTCTGAAATAGGTAATAACCTCTAGTTTGAGGGTGAGTTCCATGCAGGCGCTAACACAATCTACCGCCAGCACTGACATTCCCATGTATTTTGAGCAGAAAGTAAACCATCACTGTGGATGTGGCGTTCCTGATGTGGGTATATCGGCAATATTCTGCTGATAATGTATAAGTGTGACTAATGTAGGCATATCTAACTGGCCTCTCCCAAAAAAGACTGGGTTGAACACAGCCCAAAATAAATGGCAATATAAAATGCAATAAAAGCCAGTGTTCTTGAGGTGGTTTGTCCTTTTTCATTAGCCCCTCCTAGAACTGCTGCTGTGTGTCAAAGTTGCGAACTCAGCAACTGTGCTTGTGATGAACATTAATGCCTAATTTATACTAAGGTAACAACAGGTATAAATCATCCTGAACACTTGAGTTGTGAACTCTAGTTTGAACCACCTTCAAACTAGAGGCCAGTAACTATCACATAATGGTGTGATGACAGCCACAAACGAGGAAGCAAGACACAGACAGACAGCCCAGTTGAAAAATCAATGAGACAGAGGAAATAAAACATACTGTTTTGCCTTCATCCCCATCTGTTTGACTTTGGCTTTGACTTTCTCTGCTGAGGTGCTCAGTGTAATCTTCTCTAACAAATGGAAATCCTCCACAGTGAATTCCTCCTGCTCTTCAAACGGCCCCAGGATCTAACATGGAGGAGATAACACAGATGGAACAAGAAGGTTCAGAATCTCACATCGACATGTATCATTTACCATTTATGTCAGGGAGGTTTTGAGCCTAATGCCTGATTTACACTTCGTTACGCACGTGTCGCGCACGCGCACCAGAAATAGCAAATCTTCAAGCTCTATAGATTGTCGATTTTCAGCAGTGGTGGAAAAAGTACTCAAATGTTTTACTTAAGTAAAAGTATCAATACTGCAATGTAGAAGTACTCTGTTACAAGGAAAAGTCTGGAATTCAAAGTTTCCTTGAGTAAAAGTACAACAGTATTGGTATCAAAATGTTTGAAAATAGCAGATCTACAAGCTCACAACGCGATGCGACGCGTTGTGAGCTTGTACTGTAGATCGGCTATTTTCAAAAAGCCTATGTATAAAATAGGGCTAAAGTGGTTAATATATATTTTATGATATAATAACTGATAATTGCAAACTAATTACCGTAGTAACTAAAGTTTTCAAATAATTGTAGTGGAGTAAAAGTACAATATTTGCCTCTGAGATGTAGTGGAGTAGAAGTAAAAGAACAGAAAATTGGAAATACTCCAGCAAAGTAGAAATACCTCAAAACTGTACTTAAGTACAGCACTTGAGTACACCACTGAGTATAAATCACTATTCATTTGAAGGACATTGTTTTCTCTTTTGTCAAGAGTGTTTGTGGAAACAGTCTCTCCACCTCCACTCTTCCTCTGCTTTTGGGAGGAGAGCGTCCTCGGCTGACTCTGTCACTGCTGCAGCGGAATGTAAAATGATATTAATTGTTACTGCCATCTCAGGGGTTGGCCTCTTCATCTGTCGTTGTCAGCAGTGCTGCTGCTGAGACATCAGTCATCAGCTCTACACAGTGATAACACGGACACCATGTACACTTGCTGAACACACATGCGTGCAGCACATGCATGGACACATGCATTTACGTGCGCATACTCTACTCACACACTCGGGCACTGCACGCACTTAGTTGCGCCGCCTTCTCGCACACATGCACGCACAAATTGAATGCGTTTTACGCCACTCGTGACCTTTGGGAAACAGTTGGCACGCTGACAGGAGCACACTCAAAACACAGAAAGGAAAGCACTCCTAAACGCAGCAGCTTAGAGTAATCTATAAAGCACCTCCGCACTGTGAAATCATGAGAATAACAATTAACCAGTGCTTTATCTCCCTCAAAACGTGCCACATGTAAATAGAGAGTATACAGTATCTGCACACCGTTCTCAATTCTTCTTACGGTTTTCACTTTTCAAAAGATTTTCAGAAATTCTCAAAAATAAATTCAAAAACAGTGTTAATTGGTTAATTCATAATGTATTGTTAAAGGATCTACACCATGAATTTGAAAAATAAAAATAATATTTAATATCATATTGTTTATGTCCCTCAAACGTTTTTCAAAAGGTTTGAGCCTAAATCAAGCCTCAGATATACTCAGTCCAACTAACTTCTCTCTGGCTTATAAAGCACTTTCACCTGCAATACCACATTGTCCTGTTTGGCACGGAGCGCTATTGAGCCAGTTTGTATGCATGTTATCTCCTGGTTCTGTGTGGAAAAAGTAAAAAAAAAAAATAAGGAACTGAAAACGGGAGGGATTGTACCCTGACGTGACGTCACGTCAGGGTGCAAATCAGTTTGGCCTGTTTTGAGACCAATTTACAGAAAACCCCAGATTTGAGTGTTCAAACTGGGGTATTTTTGGGGATAGAAGAGAGGTAGGGGAGACCAAAAACACACACAAAAGAAGAGAAAGTTAAAATTCATGGTGTAGTCCCTTTAAGTTTGTGTCCAGGGGAGACACCAAAAAATGTCTCTTTTGGGTCTCGAGTTGAAAAAGATTGGGAACCCCTGCTGTAATGATATTGGGAGGGACCTGATCTGTATCCGCCCACCTCTTTGTTCTCATTCATGTACCTGACAAAGACCACAATGGCAGAAATATTGTTCACTTAAATGTCACTTTGGGGGGCATTGAAAACAGTGTGCGAATATCCTATCTTCTTTTCTTGTTTAAATTGCCCCTGTTTAAATACCCCGTTTAATTACATTGGATGTGTGTGTACTCTCGGACATGGTTGGTTGGTTGGTTGTTACCTGCAAGCCGCCGAGCCTGTCCTTTTTTGAACTGTTTTAGAACAAGAGGAGGAGGGCTCTACTCACCCTGCCGTTGCTGACCACTGCCCTCTGTCCAGGACCCAGCTTCAGGATGTCTCTACAGAACAGCTGCTGACTGCTGATAAAATCCACCTCCATCGTGTTGAACTTCTTTTCAAAGGCATCTTGATCCATGCCCTGTATGCGGTTGAACAGCAACGGTTTGTTTAGGAGTGGTATTGCCCACTCACGTCAGAAGACAATATGAAAAATGATATGACAGGCTACCTCAAGGACACCGCTCCCATTCCTGCCTATCCAAAACACAATCTGAGTGACGTATTGACATGAAGTATGATGTATGCCGGGCGAGAAATCCCTCAGTCATTTGCAGGATCATTAAAGCCCTGCGTCAGAGCAATCATTATGGTTCTCAAACATAAATATTTCAGCCGGAGCATCGAGCTGTCAGAAATGCACATACATGAAAATTAAAGATCAATTTGTAATTAATCTAACAAACTTTTAATTAAACCTTGGCCATTTTGTCCATAACAAATCAGGCGTGGGAGTGCAGGAGGTTTGTGGAGGTTATTAGTTTCTCCAGCATTTCTCTCCTCAGGAGAACAGGTGAAATACCAATAATGTCAGCACAACTCTGTCAGCAAGTCTGTCTGGCAGCCAATAATAAACTCACGTCCCCGACTCGGGGTCCCAACTCACACAGCCACCGCCTACCTATCCTTCCACCGCTATTGGAAGCCAAATCTCTCCCATAGTTAAAGTAGAGGGGTAATTGAAGGCTGCTTTGCTGTGGTCATACCACAGGCACGGGGCTATGTGACAGAGTCATTATCCATATTGTAGCTGGTGGCACATTGGCTATTATTTGTCACTAATGAGGGCAGACACGGGGCTTTCTGTTCAGCTGATCAAACCGTGGGACGATGTTTGATATGTGCACCGCTGTGTGGGCTGGTGCCATACGCTGGCACTCGGAGACAGAGTACGTACTGATGAAAAGCACCTGTGGCTGTAGAACTGCCATGAGCAGGACAGTGATGGTCAGGCTCGGTCAGGCACAACTGAATCACACAGCCATGAACAGCAAGCAGCAGCTTGGCTAGTCATCTCTGGGGACCAGGTATCCACCAACACTTTTTTTTAGAATTTAACCCATTAAAACCGGGAACGCATCTGTGTAACCACTTTAACCATTATTTTATACTTTGGCTATTAAACATTGCCTGCCAATAACGCATATATGCGTTCTTTAGAATCCGTCACTTGCCTGCCAATAACGCATATATGCGTTTTTTACATTTTCTTTTTTTAATTTGACCGAAAGACCAAGGAGATATGATTTTTCGAAGATCTAGACTCCTATCCACTTCCTTGTTAACTTAAAACTTAAAAATTCTGTATCTCGGCTCCTGAGTACTTTTTTAATTTAAATGAAAAATCTCTGGCAGAAAACTGCAAAAAATCTGAAATAATTCTGGCAGTCAATTGGTTAAGAAATGCTCTTTTTGAAACATCTTGAAATGTGAGCAAACCTTTTTAACTCAAATCTTGCCAAATGCATATAATGCATATAATAATGGGGGTCCTTGATATGAAAAAGTTTGAGAACCACTAATATAGCAACATAGTTTTTTCACAAAAACAGTTTAGAAGACATTTGTAGAATCCCCAGAAGCAAAGATTTGAGTTACAGAAATGAGTTAAAAATATATTATTCAAAGATTAGCACATATTTTCATGGTTAAAAAAAAAAGATAGCAGATCTACAAGCTCATAGCGAGCACTATGAGTTTGTATATCTGCCATTTTTGAATAGCCAAAGTATAAAATAATGGTTAAAATCGAAAATGACAGATGCTTTCCCGGTCTTAATGGGTTAAAGATTCTGCACAATGTGCCTGCCTTGTGCTGGCCCCCTGACAGATCAAGTGGAACTGACAGTGAGTAGGCTGGCATCCACAAGCTAAGGAGCATCAGGTGTGCGGCTAGGCGACATTCAAGAGAGAATTATACAGTAAGTTGTGCTCATCCATCACCATTTCTTCCCCTGCAAGGGGATTAACCACATGACCTTTAGTGTCCCTATTCTGGGCATGTCATAATAGTCGAACATTTGGCAAAAATAGGCGAATGAATGAATGAATAAAGCTACATTTAGCAACAAATATTAAGGATTGGAAGCCAGGCCAGAACCATAATATTTAGTCATTGTGATCCTGCAATAATGATCATGGAAGAGAGATTTACAAAAACAAGAAATAAGTTGTGGAAAGAGTTCCCTACAATCTTGTTCCCTTTTCTTACCTGGCTGATTGGCAGGAACAGGTCTTTCATCCTGGCTCCTTGTTGGAGGAGCAATATGCTCTCCTCTTTCAGGAGTTTTTGGAGAAACTCTGCAGCAACCTTGTTCTTCTGGGTGAGGAGGGAGGCCCAGACGGCCTTGTAGACCACAGTATTCTCTTCAGTGGGTTTACCGCTGGGGTTATCAATCACCCCCACACGCACTCCAGAGCTGGCCTTCTGCTCACACAGACATGCGTACAAACATGTACAGTATGAATGAGCGTGCGCACGCACGCACGCACGCACGCACGCACACACACACACACACACACACACACACACACACACACACACACACACACACACACACACACACACACACACACACACACACACACACACACACACACACACACACACACACACACACACACACACACACACACACACACACACACACACACACACACACACACACACACACACACTTATTTCCCCAGACTGTACAGTAGGTGTCATAGAGGAAGGGAGCAGAGAGAGTATATTGCCCTAATCTAACAGAAAAGGGCTGTGCTAGTAAGTCCATCTACTCAAAAGTGAGGAATTTTATTTTCCACAACAAAAACAAGATAATAATGCCTATTTGTTAAGTGCACTTCCGATTATTATTGCAACATATTTCTTATTTATATAACACAACCCATTACTTTTCACGTACATCTGTGCAGAACATATTTAAAAAGACGGTGGATATACTGCACGAGGAATGTTTTGAGACTAAATCATTTTACTCTTGTATTCGTTTTGAAAATGGTTCTGGCATTTACCCATAATCGTCCTGAAAAATCCTCTTTTTTGATGACTTTCGGTTACCAAACATTGCAATGTGCTTCATTTACATGATGGATGTTTTGCTGAGAAAAGTGCCACCACATTTGTGGGCCAAGACGGGCCAAAGTAGAAAGTGTCCCTGATGAATTCTACACGTTTTGTTCCTTCCAGGATTCATGACGACTACAGCCTACATTTAACGCAGCAGCCAGTATGCAATGCATCGGTATGAGAGTCAGGTGACAAAATTAAAGTAAATCATTTATGAAATCAACATCAATGCTACTGCACAGTAATACAGTATGTGTTAATTTAAGCGTTAATTTAACTTTAAGAGAGTACATTTTGAACCAAATGAACCCTTACAGGTCCTTTTGGTTCCATTTGTTCTCCGAGTTAAAAATAATACTGAGGATTTGACTGTGCATTGATGTGCAAACAACTGCAAATCAGTGAATGTGTATGAAGTTAAGAATCAATGAACAGAAAGCATCTCACCACATGTTTCAGGGCATTGAGAAACAGCCTTCTTCCTGACTCCTTCTCAAAATCGCCAACTATCCACGTGGTCACACCACACATGCCATCCTCATCTGAAGCAGAAGAGAAAAGATACCATTGAAATAAATATTATATGGCATGTCACATCTTATATCTATCATGTTCAAATACCATTTGGATAGCTGTGAGGAGAATGTGCTCTGTGACTACATAATCAATAAGCATGTCAATCCAACCTCGCATTTAGGTGTAGCCCTAAAGGCAAGAGTGTTTCATACAATTTACCCTTTCAATCTTGATCCTAATGCTTAGCTTGCTTTTAGTGTTGCTAATCCTTTAAAAGGGTCTTCACGCTAGCTATACACCGACAGTGAGATGAGATGGCAGCAATCAAGTAAATGAAATACAGTGTGTGTGTGTGTGTGTGTGTGTGTGTGTGTGTGTGTGTGTGTGTGTGTGTGTGTGTGTGTGTGTGTGTGTGTGTGTGTGTGTGTGTGTGTGTGTGTGCGCGCACACGCACGTCCACAAGTAAGGCAGATAGAGAGAAAGATGGGGCAAGAGTGAGAGAGAAGAACAGTGAGAAACTGAGAGATCCCAGGCAGACAGCTATTAGCTGAGAATTGTGATACCCATCATGGCTTTATTTCCTCAGTCAGTCAGTAAGGCAGACAACCCATAAGGCAGTCAGTCAGGTACTGTAGTGAGCGAGACACAGTAAATGGTCATTCAGACTGCTGCATTTTTTTAGTAGACCTACAAAAGCTACACCATCCCTTAAAAATGTGGACCAGTGGCTTCTTTCAAAACAGGCCTGAAAATCTGTTTACCAGGAGACCACAAGTGGAGGTAAACTCAGAAAGGAGGTGACATTCACTGCCGTAATGTTTCACCTTTTTCCCTTAGTACAGTGTTTTGTATTTGTTGATGATATGTATTTTTGTTTTATTATTTGTATGCTATGTTGATGAAGTGAATACATGGGACCCAGGACTTTGTTGCGTTATCCTTTTAGCCTAAATGTCTGACTACCTCATGCTGTTTACATTTCTGATTAATAAAGTATTCAATCAATCAAATAAAATAAAAACTCAACACTTGCATGACACATTGAGGACTTGTAGGTTGGTTCATTTCGTATAATTAATGTGCTTAAAATGGTTTCATCTTGACGCAGATCTTTGGTCTGACTCTGAACTACTGTATGCTCAGTCAGTTAAGGGCACTGCAGTATGAGAGACAATCAGTCATTCAGTAAGGTACTCAGTCAGTCGGTCAGTCAGTCAGTCAGTCAGTCAGTCAGGTACTGTAGTAAGAGAGACAATCAGTCATTCAGTAAGGTACACAATCAGTCAGTCAGTTACTGCAGTAAGTGAGATAATTAGTCATTCAGTGAGGCAGGCTAGCATAGCTACACTCCAGTCTTGGGCTGTGAAGTGCTGGCTCTGATGACAGACCATTGGCCTAAAGCCAATCAGCAAACCCAGCAATTATCTTGCTGGACGCACAGCCTGTCTCTGCGTCCAAAGGGCAATTTCACACTTTCACAGATCCGCTTCAATATAGCAGTGTATAATTAATTTGTGTTTAGACACTATTTGCTTTTGTGATGTTTGACAAGCAAATGGTTAGGCACTTCAGCTTGGTTATAAATGCTCAAAACAAATTATCTAACACATTTGACCATAATTATAACAGTGGTATTATTTAGTGAGAATTTATCTAATATGTTGACCAGCAAGCATTGCATTAAATGATAAGTGACCTCTCTCACCATTCTTTGTAAAGTACTTCATTCTCTTAGCCACCACAGATGTCTTGTCCCTGGAGTCCAGGAATGAAAACATAGTTGTGTCCTCCCAATCATCTACAACTACAAAGGAAAAGGAAATCTGTTCAGAAGGTAAAATCACTTGGAAAGGCTGAAGTATTAGGGAAATTAAGCCATTAAGACGGGGAACGCATTCATGTCGTTTTAGATTTCTTTGGCATTTCTTTTGGCACATTTTCAAGATTTTTTGAAAAATAGCAGATCTACAAGCTCATATGAGCTTGTATATCTGCTATTTTTCGAAAAATCTTGAAAATGTGTGCAAATCTTTAAATATATATATTTTTTTAAAGCAAACATTTGTAACTCAAATCTTTGCTTCTGGGGGAGGAATAATGTTTAGATGTGGTTCCGCGGCCAAATACATAATTTTGGGGGTCTTTGACATGAAAAGGTTTGAGCACCAATGATATATATAGTGACATACGATTTTTTTTTCAAAAAACTGTTAGGATTTAGAAGACATTTGTAGATGCGTCCCCGGATTGAATGGATCAAAGTCTGGAGCTTAAATGTATGAAGCAGGATTTAAGAGTACGTGGAGAAGATGTGAAGTCCAGGTATTTTCTGTCAGTGCTGAGAATGCGAGGGTTGATCCTGGGCACTACATTCGGCTGGTCCATCAGGTGGTCCACTACATCAATGCCCTCAGTCAATTGACCCTTGGTACGAGAGAATAGTCACATGATTGTTAATGTTACCATACATAACACTGTACTATATAAGGCCATTATGAATGATCATCAATAGTGTAGCCATTTCTTTACTTTGTATTCATCCAGGTATAGCGTTCACAATGTTATGGTAGCTGTCGGGTGGAAACCTCATATGTCCAAAACTAAATCTGATTCAAATTAAAAAATAACTGACTCAAAACGTATCACATTGGAATGCTTTTTGAGCTTGTAGATCTGCTATGTTTTGCTACTTTTGTGTGACACTGTAGTATGACTAAGTAGGGCATTGATTTACAAAAAAACATAAAAAGTTGAAATATGGAGATAAGACGTTCCTGCCCGACAGCAACGTTATGCTAGACACATCAATAAATTACATTTTTACTGTAGAGCTCTGGATCTTTATGTACATCCAAGCACATCATCAATCCAAGCTACACATTGTCATAAGTCCACAAAATTAATTTACGGTAATTAGATACGAGAAGGTTAACCACATGAACCCTTGCGTCTGTATTCTGGGCATGTCATGACAGAGGAACCTTCGCCGAAATGATATGGAGTAGAAAGACAAAATCATAGAGCCCTGGAGGATTCAGGTTGATAGGTTTACTGTAAGTGGTTAAGCCCTATTTATGTATTTATTTTTATCAAGAATCGAGTGTTTCTGTAAACACGTGCAGCATCCTACCATGAATACAGCTCTCTGGAAGACGTTGGTGGCATCCATGATGCGCTGCAGCAAGATGGTCTCCAGCTCATCAGGGTCCGTCTCATCGGGGCTGAGAGGGACCCCGTTGAACAGAGCGAGAGGAAGGGATCCCAGCCCAGTCTTCTTGTGGAACTGGGCACCTGTCTAAGAGCAGGCAGATAGGGTCAATGACTTACATTCATAGCCATTTCTTTTTCATCTTAACCCATTCAATCCGGGAACGCATCTGTGTCATTTTTTGATTTCTTTGGCTACTTGAAAATAGCAGATATACAAGCTCCTTGTAGATCTGCTATTTGAAAAATTGTGAAAATGTGTGCAAATCTTTGAATATAAATATTTTTTCTAAAGATAATTATTTTTAACTCAAATCTTTACCTCTGTGGATTCTACAAATGTCTTCTAAATCCTAACAGTTTTATTTATTCATTTATTTTACTTATGTTGCTATAATAATAATAATAATATCACTTTTTTCGTGTCAAGGAACACCCAAAATGACATGTATTAGGCCGCGAACCCCCATCTGAAAATATTTTGTTCCAGGGACCCCCATGCAGAAGCAAAGATTTGAGTTAAAATGTATATATATATATTCAAAGATTTGCACACATTTTTCAAGATAAAAAAAAAAGAAAAGAAATTGCAGATCTACATACTGTAGAGCGGCACTCGTGCCGTGCTATGAACTTGTATATCTGCTATTCTTTGAATAGCCAAAGAAATCTTAAAATGACACACATGTGTTCCCGGTCTTAATGGGTTAAAAACCAAATGAGATTCTAAGGACATACATTAGGGCATCAAATCAAGAGGGAAAAGAAAAAAGAACACATTTTCATTTCCTTACTTTTCTTTTGTCGTCATACTCGGAATCGACTCCAAGAATCCGCTCAGCGTTGGCTTTGGGGAATTTTCTCTTCAGGTAAGAAGAGACAGTATCGACAGACAGCGTCTCTCCTACGTCTACTTTGCTGTACATCTGCAAGAGCGTGAAAAGGCAGACCAGAGTTGACCATCATTCATCTTTACAATCCTGCCACTGCTTATAACCTCCACCTCAGCTGATGCCGGAGGTGAAATCTTCTCCCTCGTCTAGTCCAATAATGTCTCAGGCAGTCGAGCAAAATAAGTGTCCAACAAATGAATGACTTCAGAAGCCTAATGAAATGTGAAATTGCGCGCATTGCACTGAGAATTGATTTTTTTTAAATCTTTAACTTTACTCTCCCCATTTAGTCATCATGCCAAATTCCAATAGCCATGTGTATAGTGTATAGTCCCTGTCACTGCCAATCCCTACTGTTGAACTGGGAAGGGTGTGGACAACCACATGTCTCCTCCAATACACATGAGAGTCACCAGGCGCCTCTTTTCACCTGACAGTGAGGAGTTTCACCCAGAGGGCATGAACACGTGTAGAGTAGAGGAACACGATAACGCTACGATAACAGACCACCCTGTAGGAGTCACTATAGTTCAGTGCAGACAAGAGAACCAATTCGGAGGCACCGTGGATGAATTGAACTCCATTGTCCACGGCGGTGGGCGGGAACTTTACCGCTGCGCCACCCGGATGCTAGCAGTAGTACTTACGGAAACCATAGAGATCAGAGCCTGGGATAGATCATACTCTTCTGCAATGTAATTCAGCAGCCGGTAAAAGGCAACCCCAGCATCAGAGAAGCCATCAATCTCCTCTTCCATGTTGACAACAAACACAAATCCAATTCTAAAAGAAGTGAGAGAATACAGGTATTCAATTTGCCGGTGACGTGAGAGTCACCATCTGGTGAAGATGGTGAGTGCAAAGAATGCAGGGTAAACATATGTACAACCTTGCTGAGCCAGGACATACTGTACCTAAGAGGAATCTTATGCTTGTAGAAAAGCTCTGCAAGTTTCACCAGCTCAATGCTGTCTTCTTGAACTGGATCAAGGAACAGTACCTGACACATACACACACACACACACACAATTTTATATTGGTATATATAAAATGTACCCAGCGTTGTCTGGGTTATATATGCACAAAGCAATATGTTTGAATGGTTATATAGTCAATTTTAATAAACATTTTTATTGATCCTTAGCAAATGAAATATCACGCATGTATGTGAAGGAAGCAGTACAGCTTACACCTGTGGTTAGTGAAGCCAGTGGAGTCCGTGGTGCCAAGAAGCACACCCCAATGACGGAGTGACATCAAACTGTGTCTCTCCCTCTCTCTGTATCTCTGTCTGTGTATGGTGTGGTGTGGTGTGGTGTGCATGCACGCGGGTTATGTTGTCATGTTTAGTGTATTGTTGTTAATCAGACTTCAACTGAGCGGCATCGCTCTCATGCACGTGCACATGAATGCACGACATAGGTGCGCGGTCTCTCTGATTCTATCTCCCTCTGTCTGTGTCCGGTGCACTGCGTGGGGTATGTTGTCACGTTTAGTGGTGTTAATCAGACATATACTTTAACTGAATGGCATCTCCCATGCATGTGTACTGTAAATCTCTCTCTCTCTCTCTCTCTCTCTCTCTCTGTATCTGTCTATCGCACACACACGTGTGGTGTTGTCCTAATAATGCAGATTTACACTGGGATCTCTGTATAGGGCAGGGCATGCAACGTCAGACACAGCAGAAACCGTTGCCTGGCTATACGACCACTTGGGTCCGTTGGAGCCCCTGGCCAAGCTGGATGAACTGCAAAGGATTCTAACCCCTAGTCTCCGCAGTGGTGGCAAGGAGGTGGCAACTCAGATTTACTGTATAGTTTGGTTCAAGGACATAAACAGGACAAGGACAGCACAATGTTCCCCTTTTCCCATTTAATGGTTCCTCCACCTCGACCACCTCTCTTCATGACCATGGCTACATCAGGAAAACCTGGGACTCACCAAGTTGAAGAAGTTCCGCCGGATCTGCCGGATGACTCCAGGAAAGGTGGCTCTGAGAAGCTCCTGTACTCCTGATGGCCAGCTGCGGTACATGGGGTCACTCTCGATGTCATTCACCCACTAGAAAACACATAAGATGATAAGAAGGCAGGTGTTCCCTTTATTTTCTACATACTCCTTATCTATGTGTAACAGTTAGTCACTAAAGGGATCCAGAAACAACAGCAACTTTCATTTCTGCATCCAACATCTGAGTCATGCCTTCAAGATGTTTACTCAGCCTGAAGCAGAATGACAATTTTGGTGTCTTTCACCGCAGTATTATCATTTTGTATGACAAAACTTTACAGGGAACTTTAAAATTTTAACTTTACAGGGGGTGGTCAAAAACAAAGGAAACACCTGAAATAATACTTAATGGTAGCTCAACTGCATTTTTTGACATTCTTTCAATCTGCTCACTTCCTCCAAGACTCAACGCAAATTACGTAAAATGTAATCATGCTAAGTGATGACCTGGGCCCTTGATCTCTATGTTGGTGGTGTTCCCTTCATTTTCACAATACTCCTTAGTTATGTGTAACAGTTAGTCACTAAAAGGGATCCAGAAACAACCGTCTCATTTCTGCATCCAACATCTGAGTTGTGCCTTCACGATGTTCAAAATGGTAAATGGAGCAGCTTTACAATGTGCATTACATTCACACACACATTTATACATACACCGACGGCAGAGGAACCCATGCAAGGCACCAACCTCCTCATCGGAAGCAATTAGGGGTTCAGTGTCTTGCTGAAAGACACTTCAACACCAACTCTGGGGAGCCCTAACCTGACTCCGCCAGATGGGGCGGTATTGAGTTCACAATACAGTTCACAAGTTCACAATACAGCCTCCATCTGGGATCGCTCAGAGATTAGCGTTTAAACTGCCCGTGCCCAGTCGAATCAATCAGCGGCATCTATGGGCGGGATCTTGGCGAGAATGTGTGTGATGCCATTGAGAAGAGCCTGTTGCATCATAGTTCTTTAGTATACAAAAGAACAGCTACTATACGTCATGTAGACACGTCAATATGATTGGTTGGAGTTAGCACACCCAGACGGTGATAGACAGACGGTTAGCTTGAAAAAAGGGTCCCTTCAGCGGTTGGGCTACCGAGATACCAGATGGAAGTAGGTTGTGAAACAAGTGTGAAGCAAGGTTCTTCCATCTGGCGGAGTCAGGTTAGGGGAGCCCGGGATCGAACTGGGAACCTTCCGGTTCCCAAGCGGCCGCTCCACCTCCTGAGCCACAACCTCACTTTGTTCTGCGTTACATCATTGTGAACAGCAATGTGCTGGGAGTGATGTTAACATGTCAGAGCAACTTGTCTACATGAGAGAAAACAGCTTGGCAAGCACCAAGCTTCACCTGTGAGAGATACGTAGGGAAGGAAGCTTCTGTAGCTAGTAAATAATCCTTTAACTGCCAAACTGGCAAAAACTGCTAATTCACTTTCAAAAGCCTTGAAACCTAGATATCCCAACACTCACTTACTCTTACTCTCTCTCTCTCACTCACTCACTCTCTGTCTCTCACTCACACAAAGGGAAGACACAGGTTGAAATGATAGGCAGGTAAACTAAGTTGAATGAGTACATTGTTCAAGACTTAAAATGTCACGTTCATTTGTTTAGGCATTTCTACCCTCGACCATTTGAATATTAAAATGGCCAGAGGGGTCTGAATGAAAGTTTGCAAGTTTTTAATTTGATAGCTTTCCTTGGCTGCCTTCCCAGTTTATAATTGAGTTTTTTTTGGCAGACTCGGGACTGTTGCCATAGTGGAATGACTGATCCACTAATCCACACCCTCATGCCAGTGCTCAACACAAAGCACCTGCAATGCTGATCTGCGCCAGCAGAATACTGCAGCCCCTCTGCCGGATAGCACTTGGCACAGTCTCTCACCATTATGGCTGGATCTCTGATATCTAAGGCATAGCTATCCTCCACAAAGTTCACGGGTAGCCTGAGGAGCTTGCCCTGGTTTTCTCCTTTTATCCCAAGGTTGTGAAGACCCTCCAGGATCCTGGCCTCTCCTCTGATGATGTCCAAAACGCTGACAAACAAGAAACCAATAAAACACAGGTCAGTTTCCATCCATACTAGTGGGACAGTGGCTGTCTGTTGTGGTCGACTCTCTAATACTGGTGTGTGTGTGTGTGTGTGACAGGATCAGTGAACCCTGGGCAGCTTTGAGGCAGCCCAGGGAGAGAGAGAGCAGGCAGACTACTGCTGCCTACTCTGCCAGGCTCTTACCTGAAGGGGTTGTGAACGTCCAGATCAATGTGCAGTCCGTTAATGAAGAGCCCTCCATCACCTGGGTGGATCCCTATGGTCTCGCTCAGTCTCTGGAAGAACAAACTCGGTGACGTTAGTCCAAGTAGAGCCCGAACGATGCCAGATGTTTGGGTCCGATGCCAATGCCGATTTTGGAGAGTCCCACACCACCAATAACCAAAGCTTTGACAGATATTTTGTCAAACAGTTCAAAATGTTCTAATAATCAATTTGAAAAACGTAGAATTGAAACCCTCTGGCGTCTTTGTTTTCAGATGCATATGTTGGTCATGGGTGATATGGTAGTAAAGTTTCTATTTGAGAACATTTCACTGATAAACAAAAAATATTAATACATTTTTTTTACACATAAAATGAACTTGTGAGTGTGTAGATCTGCTATTTTTTTTACAGACATGACCAAATTGACGCAAGGTTTAAAGTGTCAAAGAATCGGGACACATCGGCAGCATAATTTGCCAATACCAATGTCTGGTCTGGCTCTAGTCCAAAGCGAATCACAAAACCCTAGAATGAGTTTTCCTTCACAGTGTGTCATCTAAAATTGAGAAACTAGCATGAGCACACACCACTGCTAATGAAAAAGTAATACTAAATAGACATGATTGGGATTACACAGACTACAAAACTGTAAGTAAACAGTAAATAGTCTACATCCTTATAGAGCTTTTAGATACAATGTACATTCAACTATTCACACATCAACAGAGGAGGCAATGACGCAAGGTACTGTACCACACTCATCAGGAGCAGTTCAGTGTCTTGCTCAAGAAGTACACTTCGACACAAAGCCTTACTTACATACAGTAATTAAGTAATTTATGACAAAAGTTACACACTAATCGTCTGACATGACACCCATGCAATAATAGCTTAAGATGTTATTATAATGTACAAAGTACAACACAATCTCAGGGGATGATGCGTACGATATCACACCTTCTGGTTCTCCTCAATTTCTTTTCTCATTTCATGCTTTATGGCCACTCTTGTCAGGGATCTGTGGGAACAGTAAAACATGAAGAGTCACCATCAGCTTTTTCCCCCCCAACATCCCTGGCCAGCAGTAAAAGCCCCAGTTTTAATCTCCAAAAACTGTGGCCCCTCAGATGGCACGTCTGCAGCTGACTCCCTGTAAACATTCACTCCAAGTCTTTACTCAGCACTTTTTGGTTGTTCTTCATAAGAGCTACAGTATCTGGGCCGGGGAACACTCAAACATCAGAAAAGCTGATTCAATCTACGTACTGAAAGAGGTTTTTAGCATGGAGCCAACACAGCCGAAAAATTATTCCTACAGTGTTTTTTTGTAAGAAATATGTGTCATATCCATTTTGACAAGAGGACATATTGTTTGGACTGAGACATTCTGAGAAAATAAAACAATTGTGGAAAACGAAAAAGCATGGAAGATTAGTTTTTATAACTAGACTTATGTCTGATGATTTGAAATAAACAGAACTTGTCTTCAAGACATACTGTAACTTACCTGGCTTTGCTTGGAAAGTTCTGACTAAGGTCTTGCATGAGCTTCAGAGCATCAAACTTTGGCACAGACATGATTCTAGCAGCTGCCTGGAAACTAAGATCTGAGGGTAAAACAATAATATACATTTTCATGTATGCCAGGAAATGCACAAAGTAGCTGCTTAAACAAAGAGATCCAAACAAGAAAACCCAAGAGAGAGATTACATTTGCTTTGATATAACAACATGCTGGGTAGGCAGTGTTAAACTGCCTTATCTATTTTTGTCCACATTCAACTTTGCATACATAACATAAAAATGGGTTAACTTTTTTTTACTATAATATAAAGCTGGAGGAGATCAATACCTTGCATCTCCCAGACTTTAAGAGGGGCCATGTCATTGGTGCTCTCCAGGAGATGCTTGTGAAATTCCCCAAGCTGCTCCTGCAGTTCGGGGTGAGATTTCCTTAGGAATGGAAAGAGGAACAGAAGAAATTATAACAATACAATTGCAATAACCATCTACATATAAGGACACTACTAAAGCATGTACAGTATACAGTAGCTACACACAGTATAATCCTCAGTGTTAGTTAATTAATTTGTAACTCTGATGTAGCCAAATGGACCCATGCTTACTGGTTCCATTTGTCTCAGAGTTAAATGAACAATGAGGATTTTACTGTGTAGTAATTACACACTAAATAATAGGAGACACTGAACACACTAAAGCTTACTGTAAATGCTTACTTTAACGTTCCAAAAAGGAATCCTTGGACATCTTCATTATTATCATCTTCACTGTTGTTGGCAGAATCTATAGAACAAGGTTTTCATTTCAATTTCTATAATAATGTGAAGATACAGAACAGGATGTGTAATTAGTAACAAACAGACCTTTTACTTTGGTGTCATCCACAGCTTTGTACTCTGTGCTTTTTATAGCCAACTCAACGCTATATCCAGACAAGAGCATCTTGTGTGGCTTTGGATCCTGTAGCAGAAGAAGCAACAGTATGTTTTTCAAGGTAATCTGTATAGTTTTTACATTTTTCAGTTTAATCAAATAATCTCAAAGCGCGTAAAATACACGCACGCACGCACACACACACACACACACACACACACACACACACACACACACACACACACACACACACACACACACACACACACACACACACACACACACACACACACACACACACACACACACACACACACACACACACACACACACACACACACACACACACACACCAAGTAGTTTGGATAGCAGTTGCCCAGAACCGCTGATCCGACCGATACTGTATGTCCATATATAGGCATATATAGATATCCAGTTGTCCATAACCGCTAAAGCTATGATTTTTGCTCTGGCAGATGCGTCTGCTTTCCATGCTAGGTTTGCTTAACCACTACTTAAGCCCTATTTTATACTTATCTAGCTTATCTACATGCTCACAACACAAGTGCGGTTTTAGATCTGCTATTATTCATATTTTAGAAAATCTGTGGGGGAAAATTTGCAAAAATCTGATCAATTAACAATGATAAACATAATAAATAATAAATGTAATTCCTAATTTTACCACAACATATTATTGAGGGACGGCAGTGGCTCAGAAGGTAGAGTGGCCGTCAGGGAACTGAATGTCCCCGGTTCAATCCCCAGCTCCGTGGACTAGGCATTGAACCCCTACCTGCTCTCAAGGAGCAGCCTGATGCCTTACATTGGTGCCTCTGCTGTCTATGTGTGAATGTGTGTGTGAATGTAGCACAAAATCAATTTTACGATTCTCTTGTTTGTTCTAAATGGGCTGGCCCCCTCCTATATCACCGACCTTTTAACCCCTCCTTCTACCTCCAGGTCGCTCAGGTCGGCTGACTTGGGGATCCTGGCTGTCCAGCAATCCAAACTTACACATTTGCTGTCACATCCCTATACTGTGGAACGGCATTCACCTCCCTAACAGATCTGCACCCAATATTTAATATTTACTACTTAAACCCAATTTCCTTCGTTGACCGGGGTTCCCCCAGGGGTCTATATTTGGTCGCCTCCTATTTTCCCTCTACACCACATCTTGGAATGTTCGGCCATTATGACATGGCCAGAATAGGGATTTGTATTGTTGTTTGTTTCGATTTTAACTGTTTATTTGTGCCTTTTAACTGTAAAGGTTGTTACACACCGGGCGATTTTTTCGTGCGAATAATGTTTTTTTTTTTAAAAACCTTATAAAATGGCTCCGTACATGGAGCGAAAAAGCGAAAAAGCGAAGCGAAAAAGCGTCTTTTAATTATTCGGAACAAGTCCGAATTTTGCGTATATTCGCTATATTCGCCGGTATGTAAGGACCTTTAGTCTGTGTTTATGTCTGTGGTTCTTGTATTTGTGATTTTAGCAGCCTCCTATTGTCTGTACTGCACATTGTTGAAACAAGTTGTTTTTAAATGTGCTTTATACCTGTAAATACATTTGACTTGATTTGACATTTTAAAGTGCTTTGGATAAAAGGAAACGCAGACTATTTGAGGAGATAGCAATATAAACAAATGCTAAATGAAACAAAATGCATTTGACAAACACGTTGCCCACATTCAACCTTGACGACGCCAATGTCAAATTCTTATTCAAAGCATTTCCTCCATGTTTCATGGACACAATCAGAGGCCTTTCACACCTACTGTACAAGCTTCCTTTCTTTGAAGTACACATCTAAGAGCATGTTACTTCTGCAAACTGTTTAAAGGCATCTGTTAGACCGTCGCTGACTTTCACACAGCAATGTGTTTCGTTCTCTTCAACATTGGCTATTAATGCAATCCATTTGTTTTTCAATCGCTTGAACGACCTCTGCTTTTGTCTGTGTTGCACTAAGGATGGTAATGGCCCCCTTGCAACATTTCCATCTTTCTAAGTAATGCTTAAAGTTGCTACTGTGACACCGAAAATACCAAACTCATATTAATGTGTATTTCCATCAACTTTAACCTACAGCAATAATTGATGATGGTAAATCCCAATGTACATGCCAAATCTCTGCAAATATCTTGTCGTGCAAATAAATGTCTTCCAAGTCCTTGCAATTACAGTACGGTACAGGGGAATTAATGAGCAGAGAAGAACATTCTGACATACAGGATACAGTATGTGCCATTTGCTATGTAAATAATAGCACCCTGTCAAAACATACAATTTCTGTGTGAACACCCAATAGGGGGACTGTAGGGGACTTCACCTTATGTAATGAGAGGTTGACAAAACCATGTTACTTATACAATTCACAGGCACCGGTAGCTAAGTGGTTAGCACTGTTGCCTCACAGCAAGAATAGAGCACAGAAGACTGACATAATGTACGCATCCTACCGGTGTCACGTTTTTTTTCTCCCCATAGAATTCCCATAGACGTGTTTAATATCGCATCATATAAGGACTGTGTTCCAAAAATAAACAAATGAGCACGGCGGTTTGACTCATATGGATATGAGGCATCAACTGACGGCGAGAAAACACAAACGTTACCGCCAAATTAATACAATTTTCGCCAGAAACAGACCTGTATCATATATGAGTGACTGACTATCGAAAACGATACAGAGCCACCTCCCTGACAATAGTGCCGGGGAAATGTGTTAATTTTTGGACCACAATTCTTATGAGAGACGATTCTAAGACGACCCAATGTTATTCTCCATAGAGAAATTACTTCCCTGACCCAGGGGATAAACGAGTGACGTCAGGACTTTGGTACTCTATTGCCTGTGTTTGAACCCTACTGAGGCTTTCTATGTGAGGTTTGCATGTTCTCCCCATGTTCATATGGGTTTCTGTTAGGGGACATACTCTTGCCACTGCACTAGCCTTAGAGCTGGAGCTGGTCCCAAGACTCTGCTGCGTAGCTACCCACTACTTCTAAAAGCTAGATTGGGTTAAATGCAGAGGACCAATTTCCCCACGGGAATCAATAAAGTATAACTTCACTTTAGCTTATTTGAATTCGGCTCTAAAATCATGGCTACTCACCGCTACATAGTGACGCAGTACATATGTGAGTATGCCCTCTTCAGCCTTTTCAGACAGAACCTTATGAAAGGAGTTGAACTTTTTCGTTCCAATTTCAGCATAGAGGATCACGGCTGGCACATCTGTCTTGTTGAGCCCTGGGTACCTGTGATCATTCTTGTACAGATACGGCTTTGGCCTGCAAATATTTGAAGTGCCTGGTTAAAGGACAAACTTGACAATGACAAAGACAAACTTATTTGTATGAACATGACATGTGTGTGTCGGTTGCTGAAATCGTATTAATTAGAGCATTAGTTTCTCAAAGTGGGGTGGAGCTTGTAGATCTGCTATTTTTGAAAATATTTTTGAGATCCGCAGCCAAATACATATCATTTTGGGGGTCCTTGACAAAAAGTTTGAGAACCACTGAATTAGAGCACTATTGAAAATGTAAATGTTTCATCTTTCTTCCTTTTTTTTTTGTTCAGCTGATTAAAGTTGACGGTGTCATATTGGGTTACCTGCCTGCAGCTGCCTTCAGGAGCTTCTTAATGTCCTTGGTACTACAGCTGTGTTGACCATGAACAGAGACAAAGGCAGGGCAACCCTCAGGCGGTGGTTCATCACTGGCTATCTGGTAACAGGGAAAAAAAACAATAGCACATCGCTCAATGGCCCGGGCCTGGCACTAATCCCAACCTTGTTTCAGGTTTGATTCCCACTGGGTTAACCATATTAAAAACATATAATAACTTTAATAATAATAACTTTATTTGTATAGCAGCACCTTTCATACAAAAATGGAACACAAAGTGCTTCACATTAAGATAATAAATAGTAGAATGCCAGAAAAAACGGAATTGTCAAACAGAAACATAACTAAACAGTGTAGTTAAACTAAAGAGCAAGTCAAGTTAATCAAAGTAGAAATAGCAATACATATGTGATGCTGTAGTACTGTAAGGTGGTTTGAATAAATAATGTCACATACAGCGTGTCAGCAATTCTTGCCTTGTTTTTGATCATTACAACACCTGCAGGGCTGTAGACAGGATTTGAGAATTACTGACTTCCCAGTACATGCATTTTGAAAAGAAAATAAAGAATATTTTTGCAATAAAATAGGTTTATACAACCTAAGACACATGGTTGGTGACACCTAAGACTTCTACTTCTCTTCCCAGTGCTCGTGGCATATTTGTTGAAAAACCCTCCCTTGCTCTTTAACAGGCACTTGCACACATAGACATGAAAGGGGGCTCGAGCCCCTGCCCTTTTACCCGTCTGTAAAAGTGTCCTCTCCAGAGACCATGGATGCAGCATTTACTATGGTGAAAAAACGCGCAAATGCCCTAAGAGAATTTCCCCTTTCTTACTCTCCTGAACTTGAATGCAGCATTTTATGTTGAAAGAATTGCCCGCTAATTGAGCATGGTGTCGCTCACAGAATTATAGCTGATCTACAAGCTCACAACGCGTCGCAGTCAATGTACCTCGATGATCAGGGCAACGAGGTTGTGTCCCACTGTTGTAGAGTAATACATGCAGAAAGGCTCCTATAGATCATCAGTGACAGTAACTTTTGTATGAATATTGTTCATGTTTGTGGAGTTATTTTTTCAGTATAATCCTAGATTCCTAGTGTTAATTTAAAACGAGATATTCCTCTAAATCTGTGTAGAAATGTAAAAAATAGAATCTGGCCGGCATTAGGTGCCCTTTTGAAATTTGCACGTCCCTGATCTTTAAATACCCCACTGAACACTAAGCTGAATTGCTGACAATCTGAATGCATGTGAAAAATAATAACCAATTCAGTTGCTGAAAACATACAGTATAAACGACTTACCTCTTCCACTGTTATGTGAAAAGTCTGTGGTATGTGTGAAGTTTTATGACAAAGGATTGGAATCGTTGTGAAGGTGCCACAGGGGTAAAGCAGGATTGTTTTAAGCCATTAAGACCGGGAACGCATCCGTGTCATTTTTAGATTTCTTGGCTATTCATTTCTGATTTCTGGCTATTCAAAAATAGCAGATATACAAGCTCATAGCGTGGCACAGAGTGTTGTGAGCTTGTAGATCTGCTATTTTTTTTTTTCTCGTGAAGATTTGTGCAGATCTTTGAATATATATTTTTTAAAGCATTTGTCAAATATCTTGTTCCAGGGAAGATCCAGCAAAGATTTGAGTTACAAATGTGTCACGATTCTACAAGCTCATAGCGCAGATCTACAAGCTCATAGCGCATAGCGTGGCACTCGGTGCCACGGTATGCGCTATGAGCTTGTAGATCTGCCATTTTTTAATAGTCAAAGAAATCTAAAATGACAGAGATGCGTTCCCGGATTGAATGGGTTAAAACTCAACGGCTTGTTATTATATTTCCCTTTGTTTATTGAGGCTGCGTATAGCACAATGCAGCTTGTGCGTATGTATTACCAAATGTATTACCGTTATGATTCATACTTTGTGACAGACACACGCGCGAACACGCACGAACACACACACACACACACACACACACACACACACACACACACACACACACACACACACACACACACACACACACACACACACACACACACACACACACACACACACACGTGTGATAACAAACCTGCTGGGATGCAAAGACAGCTGGTGAGTAGGACCGCAAGGACAAAGCAAATCTGAGCAGATTGACCTGCAGGTCTGTGAGGAATTGCCCAGCCTTTTTGAGGATCAGGTTGTAGTAGGAACGCACAGACTCTGAGAAGAAAACAAATCTGAAGCTGTGACACTGTGAAGCATTATAGTAGCAAAATACTGTATACTGTACTGTTCCCTACTGTAAACAGATTTAAAATAGACCAACTGCACCAGTGATTCCTAAACATAGGGCTGTAAGTGACCCATTTTGGGTTTCAAACGCTTTTTTGTGTTTTTTTCACCTTTCCTACAATATCAAAAAATGTCCAAAAATGTTTAACAAATTTTCAAAAATAAGTCAAAACAAATCCAGACATTTTTGAAAACTTTTAAAATTGCCGATCTACAAGCACATCGCGTTGTCGCAGATATTTTTGAGTGTATAGTTGTAAAGACCAATTTTCTCTTTTTGGTCTCAAGGCGAAAAGGTTTGGAAACGTCTGTACTACTACTGCATAAACCAACATTGAAATTAATGACTTGTTTACCAATCCAACATACCTCCATTTTTGTAGACAGTGAGCTCTTTCACAGTGTCAACAAACTGCCAGAATCTGTCATTCCCGTCTTCTCCAATAAACTCGCTGCACACAAAGAGATTGAAATCAAACCATCAAAAGAAGAACACAGGAATAGAGTACCAGCACAGATTCTGCACAGGCCCATGGCATGTGTGCCCATAATGGTTGTGAATTAAGTTACAGTATGTGATGGTGTGTTGGAACCATTTGATTTGATTTTAATATACAGTATGTTGTATTTAATTAATAGTTTTTTTTTTAATTGACAGATTTCATGATGATTTACTTTTGACAGGTGTAAAGGTAATGTTTCATAAAATGAAACATGAGGTACTGTGGTAAATGTTTATTTCCCTGGCTTATTGAGGAAGTATTTTTGTATTGTGGAGGGTTAACGGTATAGCCAGTGACCTCCCGTTCACTTCATTTGGGCTTTTTCACATTGTTTCAGTCTTGCCATTAAATATGAATAAAGTAACTGCTGTGGCATTTTACATAGTAAGGGGGAAAAAGCGAGGAGTATGCAGATTCCAATTTTTTTTTGTAAAAGATGCTTGGCACAGACAATTTAATACAAGAAAAATACCTGCTTCAGTATATTCACCAAACTGATTAAGACATAGTAATGGTAATTTGATAATTTGAGCCAGCATAGCTATGTTGCCTGAAATATTATGAAAGGATCAGGAAAAAAAAGGTTCAAAAGTGGCTACTGGAATTTCATGCATTTAATAAAAGACTTGTCCGCATGTTTATTGACCACCAGAAAACATGTATGCTAGTAGGCCTTCCGCTGGTTTAATATAATAATAAGTAAGTAAGCCTTCTCAAGCCATATGACCCATAGGGCATAAGCCTATCTCCTGTTTCTGTAGCATGAGGCAGCTTGATGTACATGTACACCCCCTGGACATGACGCTAGTATGTCGCGGGGACTTACCCCCAATCGAACCCTTGATGCTGAGTGCCAAGCAGGGAGACACTGGGTCCCATTTTTAGAGTATGACCCGGCCAGGGATCAAACCATGACCTCTCAGTCTCTGGGCGGACACTCTAACCACAAGGCCATTGAGCTGGTCTACTGCTGGTTTGGGTGTTTTAAAATACCACTGCTAGGATCAACATAGGCATTGTGAGAATTACAAGAAAACATTTGATAAAAAATCCTGGTTGAATCTCACACTTTGGTTTGAGTGTCAGCCAGGTACATAGTGTGGCGGTTAATGCAACAAATAAGGATGCCAAACCGCCGTAAAACCTCACAGAAGAAGAAGCAGGTACACCAGTATTTTGTAACGTGTGTGTGTGTGTGTGTGTGTGTGTGTGTGTGTGTGTGTGTGTGTGTGTGTGTGTGTGTGTGTGTGTGTGTGTGTGTGTGAGAGCATCCAGTGACTCAGTGAGAATGCTATACCTTGTCTCTAGGAGGAAAGGCGTCATGGTCCATTTGGCCTTTAGGCTGGCAGTGACGCCTTTGGATGCAGACAGAACATGATGGATGTTCACCAGTAGCAGCAACAGCAGAACAGCTTTCCTCATCATCATGTCATGTGCAGGGCCAACACAACCTCAGGTAGTAGCATGCACCTACCAAAGGAAATAAACACGTAAGCATGTCAGCAGTAGTATAAATGCCCTTAACCATTTGAACCCCTTATTGAGTCCTTCAGGGCTCAATACAGTGTCTTTTCTGTTTTCTGTTATTGTGGAGAAAGCTTTCGCTGAAAATAGCAGATAGACAAGCTCTGAGCTTGTCGATCTGCTATTTTCAACGAAAGCTTTCCCCAGAATCACCACAATGCTGGGGTCTAAGTAGTGGTTAAAACACTCAGCTCTGCAGTCTGCACACTACGTCGTAAGGCAAAAATAGCCGATTTACAAGCTTGCATCGTGATGTGACGCAATGTGCTGTGAGCTTGTAGATCTGGTATTGTTGACATGACATGCCCAAAATAGGGATGCCCGGGGTTCAAGTGAGAAGCGCCGTTGCCACGTAGGTCTAACTATATAACACTCACTGGTGTAAAACGTAGCCTATATACAGTAGGCTATGGCTGTAGTCCACACAACAATAGAAAAGGCTATAACTGTTGGAAAACAGAGCACATACAACTATATGTCTGTTTTATGAGTGTAGCAGTGTGTGTGGAAATATAGTCGACTGTGTGTGTGGCAGACAGCGGGACAGCACTTATATTAAGATGGTAAAGGTACGCAGCTTTGAATAAAATGATACAGCTCAAATACACACGTACTGTACACGTTTGCAGTGCTTCCGTAAAACGGTCAATCAGAATAAAGTGGCTGATCATACATACAAGTCTCTCTCTCTCTCACCCCTGTTATTGCTCGCTGCTTCCATACAAAGCGCTTCGGTCACTGTTGCCAGATTCTGTGAGAGAGATAAGCAACCAAGTCTACGAAAACAAGCCCAAAAGAAGCAATTGGGCCACATGAGCACTTTAAACCTTATGCATCGGCTATTTGAAAATAGCCGATCGACAAGCTCACAACACGATTTGCTATTTTCAAAAACTCTTGCAATAAAATGTGGAATAGTTGGAATATATTCTAAGTCTCTAACAACACAAATGCTCCCTGTACCAACATATGTTCACGAAAATATTTGAGAACCAATGGTTTAAAAAACATATTTTAAAAAATGGAAGCAAACCTAATTAAGCAAGTACACTTTATTTTAGAAACAAGCCCAAAAAACTGCAACCCGCAACAACCAATTTTGACAAGCAACTTTACAGAAAAACAAGCCCCAAGTCGCTTATAACAAGCGGACATGGCAACATTGACTTCGGGTCTTTTTTTACACACACACATTCACACAGTTCACGCTGGTGTGTTGTGGTGCCTTGCGCTGACATTCCCCGCGGAGTGAAACAAAAGTGACATTTAAAAGAACACTACGTGTATTTTAATTTCCCTATATAAATCTATGGTAGTCTTGTGTATAGATAGACAAGACTGGAAACACAAACATAAAATAAAACTAGCCATGCAATGATAAATGTGTCAGGCAATAGCGTGGGCAGCTACATTTCTGAATCGACGCTCTCAAAAAAATCCCACCAAACTAAGGAGCGTATGAGTGTATGTTCTCTGTTCCTATCGTTGCTTTCTGTCAGGTGGAAACCTTGTATGTCCACAAACACAAACTCTTACTTTTTAGGAAATGGGGAAAAAAACTGTGTTCCAATATGTATACTTTTCATTGATTGGTTCAATGTTTATAAAACCTACAGACACACACTTATCTACTTTAATCCACTTTATTTAGGCTTACTAGGCTATTTATCAAAAAGAGCTGATAAGCTGACGTGTCATGAAGCGTTGTGAGGTGAGCTTGTAGATCAGGGACATGACGCAGTATGACGAAGTAGGGCATTGTTGGGGAGGTGTTGAAATATGGAGATACGAGGTTTCTGCCGCACAGGCAGCATAGCATACATCCATGCCCCTACATTTGTGGTCTGGACTGGTAAGAGCTATAATAATAATGTAATGCACATGTGGTGTCATGGATGTTTGGGAGCATGCTGGGGGGAGAAAGAGGACCGAGAAAAGCATCATGTTACATGTCAATGGAGAATATAGGCTAATATTTACATTTTATGTCGATATAAATTTACCAAGGGTGTTTAGTTCAAGTTCAAGTGCTTCGAGGTAGTAGATCGTATGTTAATCCGTTAGTTGAAGTTAAAATGTTACAATGTTGTTGTTGTTGTTGTTGTTGTTGTTGTTGTTGTTGTTGTTGTTGTTGTTGTTGTTATCATCATTATTATTATTAGCCTATAATAATAATAATAATATTGTCTCCGCCAGGAGAGCTTGTTTTCACTTTCCGTCAGCCAAGCAAACATTGGTCGAGCCTCACGTGACACTTGACAATACGGTGAAATAGTGTGATCTGATTGGCTAGTGACATATAACTAGCTAAGTGAGGTAAGACAAAGAGTCTTTGCCTCTTTCAAAGTGAGGTAAGACAGGAATAATCACTAAATGGCTGAGAAATGGCGGATACTGTAACAATTGGATAGGACACTTACACAGACAGGATAGATAGGACGCTTACACAGACAGGACGGATAGGACACTTACATAGACAGGACGGATAGGACACTTATACAGACAGGACGGATAGGACACTTATACAGACAGGACGGATAGGACACGGATAGGACACTTATACAGACAGGATGGATAGGACAGTTATACAGACGGATAGGACACTTGTGTCATGTTACTATGACACAGTAACATGTTCTATTTTTTGTAAGAATTAGAACATAAGAATTAGAACATAAGAATTAGAACATTCCCAACATTCCCAACACAAGTCTGCTGGCGGAGACTTGTGCTCCGAGGAGCACTTTTTCTAGTTATTATTATTATTATTATTAGCCTGTAGCCTAGTAGTACTGTAGTAGGTCTAGTTGTAGTAGATGATGATGATGACATATTTGTCTCCACCAGGCCGAAGGCATGGCCCTTTCCGTCCATCCATGTGTCTGGCACCATTGGCTTAATCACAGCAAAACTGTGCACACACTCCCTGGATGCCAGAGCAGAACATCTGCCCCAAATCTTTCACATGGGCCTATTATAGCGCCACCAGGAGGCAGATTTTTGCTAATTGCATTTTTTGACAGTAGGCCTACTTCTACAGATTTCGTCCAAACATCACTTAAATCGGTACACAGTTTCTCTATAGTCATTAAAGGTCTAGTCACTCTAGTAAAATGAAAAATATGTTTTTCACAATTTTAGAGCATATCTGTGGTCATCATATGGGCATACCTAACAATAGATGCCAATTCCATTTTTGTGTATTTTTAAATCAAAAGTCCCTAAAAAACATTCTGCACATTGGCCGTGCCTCTATCCCTTGGCCAGCCTGTGCCTGCAGGCTGTCTACAAACAATAATACTGCACCACGTGAGTGAGGTTGAGGTTCTACCGTGCCATAGCCTAGCCTCTTTCCCAGCCTCACTCATCTGCGAAGAGAAGAGCCTGGTCACGACCTAAAGCAGAGAGTGTCTATAGGGCAGGACTTCCGTCGTACATGTTTCCCCCGGAAACAATCTTTTTCGATCAATCACAACACTCGTCTCATTCACAGAGAATGTAAACAGATTTGTAAAGCATCAACGTCATTTCCTTAGGCGGTACTTCCGGCAAATTCAACCATTTCCGGTTGTCACTTCACTTCCTAGACATTGCAATTTCTAGGAAGAGACAACCGGAAATGCCTGAAGGGATGATACCTTCTGATTGGTTGCGAGGCAGTTTCAGACTGAAACTTAATAATAAAATGACCGAAAATGTCATTGCACTGGACCTTTAAAAGAAACGTGTCTTTCAGATTTTTCATATTCCATCCTGATTGGCTAAGATTGGCTTCAACAGTTTGCAGGAGTGCTCCATTTTGAACAAAATGCCTCAAATCATGAACACAGTGTGCGATAACCGTGAAATTTTGCACGCACATTCCCACTAGGCAGAGGAACAGGCCGATGTGTTTTTTTTTTACATATAACTGCACCGACCTGGGTCACTTTGTATGCGCCTATAGGCCAAGCAAAAACCTTTGCCCTGCATTTTTCACATCTTCCTTTTATAGCACCACCAGGAGGCTGACTTATGTAAAAAGAAAATTGGGATATTACTCCTTCAGATTTTAACCAAATTTCACGCAAATCGGTGCACATGATCTCTGTCATGTGATCAAGACGGATCTGATTTTTCATATTCCATCCTGATTGGCTAAGATTGACATCTTAAGTTTGCAGGAGTGGCCGGTTTTGAACAAAATTCCGCAAATCATGAACACGGCATCCGATTGCGGTGAAACTTTGTACGCACATTTGCACTATGTCGAGGAACAACACCCTTTAACATTATCTCTATAGTCATGTGATCATGATGGATTTGTCCAATTTTTCATATTCCATCCTGATTGGCGATTTCTGAACATTGCTGCCTCACAATAACCTACCTGACCTGGCGGAAAGTGACTCCAAGGAGCACTTTTTTTTTTTTTTTTTTTTTTTAAGATATTTTTTGGGGGCTTTTCTGCCTTTATTTTGAGAGGAAGGAGAAGTAGGCTGACAGGAAATGGGGAGAGACACACAGCAAAGGTCGCTGGGATCGGGAGTCGAACCCGCGACACGCTGTAAGACTGGATTACCAGACATGTGGTATGCGCCTGGACCGCTAGGCCAGCGGGCGCACCCAGGAGCACTCTTTCTAGTTGTGCAGTGTAGTCAATTTGAAAAATAGTATAGGCTAGGCCTACAAAAAAAGGATGAAAATGAAAAACATTTCACCACGTGGATGGAGTTCGTTCTCCATCACCACCTCATCACAGTATGGCTATAAGATATCAGCACCCCAATTAACACCATATTATCATTACAGCTACAAATAGATCCCACGTAAAGTTTTCTCACACAATTTCCCTCTATGCCTCTTTTCACAGACTCAGGCAAACTCAGGTTTCTAGCTGATCACCTGTCAGTTAATGTGATATAGCATGGTGTTAATCTGTGACACCCTGGCCATGGCCATGCGCACTCACTGACCCATGCCTTTTCCTATTCACTCATCATGACATAGGCGACTTTTGTTCTTTTTTTTTGTTTCGTTATTGTGTCATTATGTTATGCTTTATTCTTCAAATATGAGAGTGTAGAGAGGCAGGGAGATGAGATATGCGTGATATTTAAGATTTATAGCCCATGCACATCATTCTATGCTGCTGCAGCTGAACTGCTGGCTTGTCCCAATGCTATATATTAGGCTACAATCTAATAATCCCCTGACCAAGCACATATTTTGCCATCTCAACTCTTAAAGGTCACATGTACACGTGCGCGCACACACACACACACACACACACACACACACACACACACACACACACACACACACACACACACACACACACACACACACACACACACACACACACACACACACACACCCACAAGTCACACACACAAGCACATGGGAGTGCTCAGACACACTTGATTGCATGTGAAAGTTGTGATTAGGCTATGTGCAAAATTCAGGTGCCTCAGTTCGCTGTCTGTCAGTGGAGTAAAGAAACTAAGTACATTTACTTAAGTACTGTACTTAAGTACCATTTGGAGGTATTTTTGTTTTACTTTACTGGAGTATTTCCAATTATTAGTACTTTCACTTCTAGCCTACTCTACATCTCAGAGGCAAATATTGTACTTTTACTCCACTACAATTATTTGAACACTAGATACTTTGTAGATTTTGATTATCCTTACAAAACATACATTAACCACTTCAGCCCTATATAGGCCTATACATTCCGGCCATTTGAAAATAGCTGATCTACAAGCTCACAATGTGTTGCGATGTGACACATTGTGAGCATAGATCTACTATTTTCAAAATAATTTTATACATTTGAAAACTTGAAATGGGACATTCTGCATAATGAGTACTTTCTACTTTTGGTACATTAAATACATTTTGATAATAATACTTTTGTACTTTTATTCAAGTAAATTTTGAATTCCGGACTTTTACTTGTAACAGAGTACATTGCAGTATTGATACTTTCACTCAAGTAAAAAATGTGAGTATACTTTTTTCACCACTGCTGTCTGTATTGCAATTGTGGCTTTGCGCTATATATGAAACAACATTAGGCTATGCGATCATGTGAGAGATGGAATGAATCTATCCTCTCTCCCAGCCCAACAAACGACAGCGAGAGCATAACGCCTCACTCGGCATGAATGCAGCATCCTCTCCTCCTCCTGACTGGTACCCAACAGCCTCCTCCTGACTGGTACCACATGCACAGAGTGTTTCAACCCGCGATGATGCTGTAGGATAGGATGCTTGCAGGAAGATTCATCCCAGCCGTCTCTCCGCGCTCACGGTTTGGACATGAATGATGCCGGCGAAACTGAAGATTCCAACTGAAATGAAGTGGGCGACGGACACAAAACAGCATGCGATTTAGATTGGGATCATCAGAAAAAAAACTCGTTTCAACTTGACATTCGAGCCCGAGAGAGAGACGTCGGTGCGGGTGCATGGCAGTAGCCTAGTCTCCCGCTTTTAGAAGTTGGACAACCAACGGGGACGACCGAAATTATTATATGCCATGACTTCTTTGCAATTGGTTCAGATTCTGTACAACATTTCTGCTGCTACAACACCTCAGGCGTGCAGCATTTTAGAGACCTAAACGTATCTACCTGCTTACTTGAGATTATGCCTATTCAGATGGACCACATTTTGCTATCTTGATCAACATGTGGTACTTTGAAAATCTATAGACAACAGACTTATAACCTCACTGAAGCATGAAGGAATGAATCCTGTTGGTCAATTGTTATTCACAGTAATGGAATGAAAGCACTATCGTGATATATGATGGATGATAGATCCAGTAAGCTCATCTTGGTTCCTATTCTAGCCGTTCTTTTTGTAATGATAGGCTATCAGTATATATGTCCGGCCGGCAGCAATGCGTGTCATTTCAAGACTGGGGAAAAACTAAGGGGAGTCAGTCTGCTTTCTACGCCGTATCTGGAAAGCGACGATTTTTACAAAGACCAGGACCTTCTCGAGGAAGACAGCCCCCCGAAACTACCGTCCAAATTCAACTTCACCGAACGGGACCTCGAGCGACACGTGGAGTTCAACATCAAGGCGGACGATGTGATCGTGTTCCTGCACATCCAGAAGACCGGCGGCACCACGTTCGGGAGGCACTTAGTTAGGAATATTCGTCTGGAGCAGCCGTGCGACTGCAAGCCCGGACAGAAGAAGTGCACATGCCACCGGCCGGGGAAAGAGGAGTCCTGGCTGTTCTCCAGGTTCTCTACGGGCTGGAGCTGTGGGCTGCACGCAGACTGGACAGAGCTGACCAACTGCGTGCCGGTCATTATGGACAAGAAGGAGGCTCAGAGGAACAGAAGGTAAACATATATCTGTGCTCTTTGCATTTGTGTGTGTGTGGTCCACCAGGGCGTGTAAACTATCTACGCGTTTAATTGTGTTCATGTAACCGTGCATGTAACCGTGCGTGTGTGTGTGTGTGTGTGTGTGTGTGTGTGTGTGTGTGCGCGCGTGCGTGCGTGCGTGTGCGTGTGCGTGTGCGTGTGTGTGTGTGTGTGTGTGTGTTTGCGTGTGTACATAACAGGACACTAGACTGGCATTTTCAAGTTTGAGTGACCAGTAAAAGTCACAGGCAACTTAATTGTGTGCAACAGCAGTGACCATAAAAGGCAATCAATCATTAAGCAATTACAATTTGTTTGCAACATTTGCATGAGAGAGAGAGAGAGAGAGAGAGAGAGAGAGAGAGAGAGAGTGTGTGTGTGTGTCTTGAGAGAGAAGCCTCAAATTGTGTTACTTTGTGTAATCTAACATGACATGCCATTCAAAGATATTATCAAGTTATTTTAATCCCGCATACAGGTATTATTTATTTACATCTTTAGCATTTCACTCTACACTTTGTTTGATGCTGTCCCATTTGTAATGAATATGTTTCAAATCCCGGAAGACAGACATGCCCCCATTTCTAACAACTAAGATCAAGGGTCTTCACAAGGACACACAAATTAAAAAAAACAAGCAGAAAAAAATTACAGAATAAAAGGTTATGTATGGGAGTCAGTCTAAGTCAGCGGTGTAATGAAGTGCATGTATGAACAGTATGATAATGGTTTTCTAAAGTGCCAAATCTCCAAATGCATACCAGAGAGAGAGAGAGAGAGAGAGAGAGAGAGAGAGAGAGAGAGAGAGAGAGAGAGAGAGAGAGAGAGAGACTGATTAGTCAGGGGATTATAAAGTGGTCCCAGTTTAGTCCATGCCTCCCTGCTCCACTACCAGGTACCAAACAATCCATCATTTCAAACATTCAATTTATAATTAATATAACAATGAGACGAGTACATACTCCCATGCACTGCCATATTCTTCTCCCCAACCCACTTAAGCAACCCTGGATCGGATCCTAAGGAAGCAATTTAAAAATTGCTCAATTGGTTGGTTCACCAGTATACCTTTTGGTTGTTAACCCTGGCATGCTCCAGAGGCAAGTTCCTCTGCTTTACGTTATGGTCATTGGTCACACATCTGCATCAGAATTAGTTATAGCCAACGCAGAGGTGACAGACACGTCCATTTCCCATGTTGTCTGCGGGTTGTGGGCAGTGCCGGTTTTCGGGTGTGTACTTCGATTGACTTATGTTGGAATGGTTGGCTCGCCGGCGCCGCTCACTGAAAGAAAACTATAAGCGAAATTCCTGCCAAGTGGGGTCAACCACAGCACCTATTGCTTGCCTGACGCTCAGTCAATGTTCACCAATGTTGATCTCCACGCTTCAGACGCGTTGAAAGCGTTGCGTCAAATGCAACAACTGGACGCTCCACTCCCTTGTTCGCCTAGAATGGAAGTAAACGGGACGCTGATGCTTCTGAAGCGTATGTGTGACCATGCCATTATGGTCACACAATACGCATCAAACGCGTCTTGTGGATTGTGGGAAGGCAGTGCCAATTTGCTGGTGTGTAGTTTGTTTGACTTACTGTACGTCAGAGTTGTTGGCTAAGCAAAAAGGCTACCAAGTGAGGTACCTATCATGCACTTATTTTCTGGTTGATGCCCGGTGAAAGTTCACCAATGTTGAACGTGTGAATGGGGGGAGGCATGCGTTAATCCGACAGACCTTTTCTCCGACTATGTGGCATCCGCGTGCGGTTAGGGTTAGGGTGCGGGTTTGGTTCGGGTTTACTGTTTAATGTCGGAGCACTGCGCTGTCGGAGGAATGCGCTGTCGGACTAACGTACTGCACCCGTGAATGGGAAGCATCAGTGCACTCACTGCAATGGGGAGATCCAGAATGAAGTGAACAGGACTTTTCCTTTGTTGTGAGATTTCCACATAAATCAATTATATATACAAATACAAAAAAGTTGTTGTTGCTTATTACTAATCTCCCTATATGGAGGTCTACAATTTTCAAAAGTTGAGGCAACAATCAGAGGGCACTTCAGCACCCCAAATAACAAATTCTGCCGCAAAATGTAATGTAACTCACAACAAGCTGTCCTGCTTCTGCATTACTGCTTCAACCAGTAACACTGTTGATTTAGAAGTACTTTATAGGTCAGAAGGTAAAGCAAAGGTATAGCAGGAAACCATCTGTTGCAAAGGCTGGCATTTTAGATCGAACAGTGCACTTATCCTAAAGCTCTATGAAACCCTTTAAACCAAACCTGATGTCACAGCTGGATAAACACATTAACAACAAACAATACTGAGTAAATAAAAACATCTTAACCCAGCCCCACTAAAAAAGGGGGGGGGGGAAGCTTTGTAAATAAAGAAAGTGTTCTTCTTCATTTAAATTACCCCTCCTTTTGTCCTCAAAGTGGCTCTCCACAATGAAAGATTCCTTCCACCTGCACAGTTGGTCTGGTGCGGTTATTTCCTACCTGTGGCATTTAATCAATTGTGCTCCACTGATTTACAACCCTCCTTTTACTTTACAACTCCATTCCACATTCCGTAAGAAAAGCCTCCTTCAGTTTCTGCATTGTGGGAACAGCATCACCTGATCCTTGAGAAACTGCATAGTATAGTACAATATAAACTAACTTCAAAACCATCAAAAAGAAGAATGCAACATATATAACTGCTTGTCCCCCTGCAGCTAAACAGTTTATATGGCTGCTGGGCATATTACTGTATTATGTGTATGTTACTGCTGGCCGGCATCTCTGATCTGCTATCAATTCAACCTTTATTTAAGATTCTCAGAGAGATCATTGAGCCGAGATTACACACATATAAATAACATAAGAACAACAAGAAAAACGATAATGTTGGCATTGGCAACAAACAGTTAAAACAATTGCATGTTGACAGCAATCAGTTAAAACAGTTGCATACAGGTACTGCACGGTTATTATATAAATTCCTAAAATGGCCAATAGATGCTATTGCTAGGGTATTCAGTTTAAGATCTTGTTGCAAGAGGTTCAAAGAATCAGGTGCACCAAAGCTGAAAGCAGTCTTTCCCAGTTCCGAACTGGCAAAAGGAACCAGAAGGACTAGCCAATCGCTGGAGCGAGATAGAATGTGACTAGGTTTCTGACGTAGCAGGCTATCAATGGAGTGCTGCTGTCCATATGGTCTTTTACTTTTCACCAAGCTGGGTCACGGCCTGGTACTGGGCACCATGCAGTTGTTGGCCTAGGGGTATGACCTTGACACGTGTTCTGCCAGGGAGGTTAGTGGGACTAGAAGTAGAAAGCAAAATCACACTTTCATATCTAAGTGTAGATGCTTCAAAGAGAAAATAAAGAATATTTAAAAAGGCATACTGTATGTCTCACTATAAATATTTTATACCAAGTGTCTCAAAGCGCCATATACTGTATGTGTCTAACAACTCACACCAAGGTGTGAGCTGGTGCACTTGGGCTGGTGTCTGTTAACACCAACAGTATAATATTTTATATATTTGATATAGCAGCATATTCATTCATGTATGCTTTTGTACTTCAACATATCACCTGTAAATTCACACAGTAAATAACAAATTAGAATAATTGTGGGAACAAACATCCAATCCATCTGTGATTTGAAAGCCTAAAACATTACATTTAAGGGGAAATAATTGGTTGTGTTGAAATTATGTTCAACTGTACAGTAGGCTATCTCTTTCATTAGATAATCTACAATTTCATTACACACCCTTCACAGTAGCAATAATGTTGTTCGTACCACTAAACCTCAGTGTATCGGTGCCCTCTGGTAATTTAATTATTGCTGTACTGTTGGTCAAGAACTCCTAATGCTCTTTTATTCAAAAATTGGGTCTGAATTTAATCAAAGTACAAGCCAAATGCCCTCAGAATCCATAAGGATAGAACGGTGTAAAGGGCCAACAGTCATGATTGATTTTCCTCTGTGGTCTTTCATCCCTATGGATGAGGGCATCCATCTCTGTCCACTCAGAGGTTTAAAGTTGGCCAGTAGGACACATCCTGCTGTCACACATACACACCTTACTTTCTCTCCCTCGTGGTCTTTGTTCTGCTGCAGTCTTTCTTGATTGCTGATGTGATTAGACTTTGTCCCTTTGAGGCTGCTGTTTGTAGTGAGATCTTATCTTATCTACAACAACTCAGTTCATTACCCTTTTATTGACTTACAGCTGATTATTATTATTGTTATCATGATGGGGATTATTATAATTTTGTATTATTAGATAGATAGACATATAGATAGATATATGTATAGATAGATAGATAGATAGATAGTGAAGCACCATCAATTAATGTGAAAGGCATTAGATCTTGTAATGAAACAATAACTACATTATCATTGGTGTATCCTTTAACTCAGCCCAACATGGCATGCGTATTTCATTAAATGTAGTCACTGTTGCGCCTGATTTCTCTATTCCAATTACCGAGTGGAGTGTTAAAGTTACAGATTAAAGTCATATTATGGTTGAAATCTATCGAGGTTTGTCAGTGATTGATATCCTCAATTAAACTTAAATATGCACATATATCTCAGGACAGTATCCATACCGTCCATTAATATTAACGGCAAAATAATTGAGGGTAAAGCACAGAACGAGTTCCTTCGAAGCATACTGTACCTTTGATGTCAGAACTGCAGTGATTGTAGCAGAGAATTCCCTTCCTTGCTTTGAAGAGGAAAAATATTTTTTTTGCGCTAAACTACAAGGACATGAGCACATGATTTATTTCTGCAGTGCCAAGTGTTTCCTTTACTCAGGAAAGTGTTCACTGGATGAGGCAGCTCATCGTTTCACAGCTGCAGCTTCCATTCTGCACTTAGAGTTGCCTTGTTCCTTGTTCTCAAGTAGGCGCCCAGCAGCTTCTGAAATTATGCAGACATTTTCCTCCAACCAAATGTCTTAGTTACAAACATGTCATGTTATACCCCCACGTTAGCCAGCTACCATGGCACACTTAAGAGTTAGCAAAATAGATAACTAATATAATGAAAATGTCATCTTGGAAAACAGTTCTAGGGCGTGGCTCTGTAGGAGGCTAACCGTCTAGTAGAGGGTCTGTCTGTCCAGGGCTAATTTCTTGTGCATGCCAATCCAATCCTCATGTTCAGTTTTTCTGATGTTCATTTTATCATGTCTTTTTATGTTGGTGAGATTTCCTTATTTGAGTCCTCATTAATGCTGATATTGTGCACTTTTAGCATAACAGTATATAGGAATTTAATATCACCATGCAGTAGCTCAGTTATTTTACTGGATCAACGGTCGAACCTTTGATTTACGAAAGGTTGCGTTTTGGAATGCTGACAGTGTGTCACTGCCAAATTCAAATGGCATGCCCTTGTTTTGTGGTTGATAGAGCCCCTCCGACAGGGCTCCGACCGTACCAGCCCTGAGATGGCAGTAGGGGGGCCGAGAGGGGGTGGTGGTGGTCGGAGACGGAGGCAACATTGTCTGTGCAGCATTGCATGGCCTTTTCAGCTGGGCAGGGCATGGCACACGTTGATCCAGCTGCGCAGCGCAGGAAAGGTCATGCGTGTCAGACTGTATCAGTGTGTGTGTCCTATGGTGGGGCTCCACTGGAGTGTGCTGCCAGTCAGGGGAGAAGTGGAGCAGGCAGGCCTGCTGTCTTTTGGGGCTTTTGGGAGCAACATGCCTCTCATTGCTGTCCTCTTAAGTTGCTATGAGGGGAGAAGCCTGTTAATATGAGAGTGGAATGTTCTTCTAGTGCTTGGGTGGAATCTTCCAAGCAACACACCTTCAGTCACGCAAGGAGATAATGGGGCTTGATTTATCTCCGTTGCTGTCTCTGTACAGTATCTCTGTATCAATAAAATATTGCTTTTGAATCTTTGTAGATTGGATGTTCCTTTCAGCTACTGTAGAAATCCTGATAGTTGTACATTTATAAGAACAGTATTTGCTCTGTTGAGGATACTTCAGTGTCTCTTTTGCATGTGCATTCAGTATGATACTGAGTCACAAAAACAGAAGCCAACGTTTTGCTTCACACAGTGGATAATGCTCATGAACATTTATACCAATACCATCAAAAAAGTGACGTTTTAAGCGGCAAGTTCTTTGTCAGACTGAAGGAGAGCTTGACGCTGGAAATGACACTTTTCTGGTATTTTATCATTTGAATGGGCACGCCTTTGCAAACGTTCTGCATAACCTTTTAGCACAGAAGCGAGTGTCTGAACCAGCTGTAGTTAGACATGTATCGTTAAGAATGTGTAGTGACACATTTCACAGACATATTTAGCTTTCCACAGCTGAAGTAAACTGTGCTCACATTTTAATTTTCTCCATTGCTGTTTTTTCTATCACTTGATCCCATCCTTTTGCCGTCAAGGTTTCTCTCCAGTCAGAGAGAAAGAATGCACTTTCTGCTCTGTCATTATTACATCACCAAAACCGCTGGCTTGAGGTAAAGAGATTAAACCTGCTAAACATTCACCCTGATGTCTGTATAAAGAAATGCATGCTTCTTAGCCCTTGAGTAGCCCTGTCCAGAGAACCTGAGAAGTAGCCTCTTCTACTGTGTCTGGGTCAAAGACGTATAAGGTTTTCTAGGTATCAAAACATTTAAACAAAAATGTAAATACCCTAAAAAGGTTTTTATGTTCATTGGAGTGACACCTATGCCCTAATATTATTTATATTTAAGAATAAATCCAATAATTATATTTTATTATCATTCATATGAATGTATCCCGCAAAGTGTTTGAATAAAATAAAATAAAAGTATGCCCAGTTTTCATAATCACAAAGTTATATATCAATGCTTATACTATCAAAAACGTTACTAGCCATTAAAAATATTATTTTATTTTGAATACCACATACCGGTATATGATGTGTCACTCTGCCTTAAGATGCAGTCATACCAAACTTTAATTCTGCCTATGCGGGCAGATTCTGCCAATGCTTTTCAATGAGAACGGAGCGGATTTCCAGATTTCAGCAAAAATCCACAGAATCAAATGGACAGTGAAGACAGTGTTGAAAATGTTAGCCATGTTACTTTAACCTCCAAAGGTGTACACTTTGTGTCCCATTGCAACAGCATACAGCAGCATAACCAAATCTTGTCGGTGCTCCATTTAGAAAGTGGTGAAGTGTGTCTGTGGGTTTTACAAAATGTTGAACCAATGAAAAGTATTAACAAGAGCTTATGACTAATTATTAACTACATTGGATCCATT
Organism: Gymnoscopelus microlampas; assembly: GCF_963454915.1. Taxonomy (NCBI): domain Eukaryota; kingdom Metazoa; phylum Chordata; class Actinopteri; order Myctophiformes; family Myctophidae; genus Gymnoscopelus; species Gymnoscopelus microlampas. The sequence goes on from NC_139954.1 coordinate 30,975,016, forward strand.
GGAACAAAGGCTCTTCTTAGAGCGCTGAAGAGCGCTGGTCACTAGTCGTAATTTTCTCGTGATCTTCTCGTGATTGGTCGAAAGGATCAATGTTTTTGTTCCCCATTGGTCCGAAGAAGAACAGCCAATGAGATGACCGAATGCTTTTCCCATGCTCTTCCGCTTTGAACAGGTGGAATAGCTTCGCTCACAGAATTTGATAGGTCACCAAGGCAACACTCGCAAGCGGAAGAGCTCCGGTCTCATAATTCGACAGGTCACCAAATTCAGTGCAACACTCGCAAACTGTAGACACCCTCCGGCAAGTATTTAAAAGAACACCTTTAAAAAAAAATGTTTTATTGCAAACTAAAGCAAGGGAAAAGACGAACTCTGGTTAATAAATGTATCTTAAAGCGGGATCCCAAACTGGTAAATATGTCATTTTCATTTTCCTTAGAAGTAACCGTTTTGGACATACAAGGTTTCCTCCCGACAACGACGATATGATGTTGTACATATAGTTAAAGGTAGGATATGTGATATTTTTGGGTTAAAACAAAACACAAAATTGTTGAAAGGTTAAAGCACAATGTTTTGGATAGTAATCATTGCTGAGTGTTTGTTCAGTAGCAGGGGTCTCCTTGTCTCTCCAGCTCTTAAATAAACACAAAATAAATTTTCAGGTGGGTGGCCAATTTTGATTGGAGAAAGTACCCATTTATCAGCTTCAATTTCATATTGTTCCTGTTCCAATTTTGTCCGTTCATTTCTTTGTGTCATCACTTCCAATTTCACTTTTTAATCTGTATCCTGGGTGAGTTCTCTACCCTTATTGGATGCAATTGGTATCCCGACCTGAAAATGTATTTTCTGTTTAATGAAGAGCTAGAGGGATGGGGAGACCCTCTATATAATGAGTACTATCAGAATACAGAGCTATTTAACACTTATTTTAACAAAGAAATATCACTTACCCGATACCTTTAATCTACCCACCATCAAGCCTGTTTGGATCAGTTCTGCATTTCCACAGTCTTTCACACACATTGCAGTTTTATAATGTTACTTTATTTTGTTTCACTTAAACATTTGATTATGCATATCTGTCCAGTGACTCATGACACTCCAGTCACACTATCAAACTAGTGCTGATCAAATATGAATCAAGATTCTTCTTGTCTAGATGTATCCAACAAGGTGGCCAAATATAACAAACAATCTAATTTTACAGCTAAATAGTACAAATTATGTTTTTGAAAATATTTGAGACAAGAAATAGGCAATGCAGTCCAGAATCTTGATTCATATTGATCAGCGCTGCCTAGTTTGATAAATGACCAGAGTTAAGTGAGCCTTTTAGATACAGTTGTACAGTATGTTGTATTAATGAGACGTTTATAAAGTTTATATTTATCTTAAGACATTTTTTCCCCCAAACATTTCATATAGAGGTTGGTTAATAATCAATATAAAATTTAAAAATATATTTTTTTTTTCTTTCCTAATTTTCTTTATGTTTTGGAATGTTGCGGTAATGAGATTTTTCTCTCAGCAACCCTGGACCTTGTTTTTCAGGCTTCAAAAGGACATTTGTTGATATATGCCTTTTGAAAATGTTAACATTGGAAATCTTTGCAACCAGGATTTTGTTATGATTCTCCACTCATTTATTCGGGTTCTTCCATTAATCGGCCCTTTATATACTGTTTATATCTCTATATATAAACACAAAGGCACTGAGCGTGATAACGTCCTTGAGTGCACATTATCGCCTACAGAACGTAGTTGTATGCTGCTTCCTCTACTGGTGTGCTGATTTTCACATACATCAGAGAATGCAAAGTGCTTTTCAAAGTTATTAGCTGGAGGGGAATAGAGATAAGTGACTGTTGATTCTACCTTAGTATCTTATTTATTCAAACCTTTCCTGGCCTAATTTGAATTACTGAAATTTCAGCTAAAAACTTTATTGTGTAGCAACAAATCAAAGTATATGGTAGCCGACTCCATCACACAAGGGGCACGAGTGTTACTCATGGCCATTATGGCTGTTGGATGTTAGATTCAGTGATTGATGTCGTCAGAATCTTAATGCTTAACAAAGCCAGATGTATCAGCCTGAATCCACAATTAGTCTTGCACATTAAACCTTAGTATTTCTGTGACATTTAACTTTCCACCATGGGATTAGGAATGAACTGACTTGGCATTTATCCATATATACAGTATCTTGTCCTCAGAGTATACTCTCTACTCAAAGCAGTCCATATTTCACTCTGTTTGAACGTTGTAACTTTTTGTGTGTGTGCATATCTTTAATGAGTTCATGAACAGGCTACCACTACAGCTCCTTAGCAATCTGTATTCACCATGGCCATTCACATTTTTTCTTTTTTTTTTACTTTAATCATTTCCTCTTGAAAAGTACACCCATGGGCAAAAATATTACCTTGGTCACCTTGTAGTCGCCCATATGCATTGTTAACACTTAGCAGCATGAACAGCTTTTCAAATATACAGTCCGTGTTTTAACAATTAAAAAAAGAAATGTGTTCCTGTACCATTGGGCAGTGAGTGTGTGGTTATTTTTTTCCTATGCACCTGCTAAATACTTTTTTTTACCTAGGCGTCTGAAAGGTTTTGAATAGAAATACCCATACCTAAAAATAAATTCTGTTTCATTACAAAAGCTGTTGCTATTCAACTGAACTACCTAAAGAAGCTGTAGATTCATTTTGGGTTTAAGAAATAATTCATACAAGTATCGCAGATTTTGTCATTGTCTTCACCAGGCAAACAGGCGTGGAGGCAAAGACTAGTTTGTGTGTGTGTGTGTGTGTGTGTGTGTGTGTGTGTGTGTGTGTGTGTGTGTGTGTGTGTGTGTGTGTGTGTGTGTGTGCAATCGCGCACCGGACCGGAATGCATCGCACAGTTAAGTTAACGTTTGTCCGACCTGTGCCACTGCCAGTGAGGCTGTACCAAAACACTTTTGCGTCGCTTGTAGAAAGCGATCGAAAAGGAATGATAAAGTAATGATATAAATAGCGCAGTTTCTTACTTTATAACGAAAGCCATGATTCCCCTGAGCACAGTGGATAAAGATGGATTAAACTATTGGAACTGATGAAAGTGCTGGACTCCAGGCACAAACTCAAAACTGCACTGTCTCATCTTCATGAAGAGTGTTGTGGAAAGCTGCACATTCACTTTGTCTTTTAATTGACTGTAACAATCTCCGCAATTTCCATCCACATTTGCTGTAGATGTTATTCGAAATATTACTCTATTGCAAAATATATTCTAAACCAAGCCCTGTTTACGGTTTATGTTGTTTTTGTGTTGTATGTTTTATATTAATGAACTATATTCTACAGTTTAACCCAGTGATTTTCAACCTTAATAATTTCAAGGGCCCCCAGTTTGATATGCATTTGGCCACTAACCCCCATTTGATATGATTTTCATCTTTGGATCCCTAATCTACATTGTAAAATCCTCAGTATTAATTTAACTCTGAGTGTGTACAAATGGAACCAAATGCACACATCACACATATATACATACTGTACATTAGGGATGTTCGATATTGACTTTTTTACCGATAACCGATATACCGATATTGTCCAAATCCTAATTTCCGATACCGATATCAACCGATACCGATATAGGCAGGCTTTTTCACCAAAAGTCAACTAATTGTCAGGTAACAACATCACATATCTAATAAAATAAAATAGCTATAATATCAATATAATATCTAATACATCATATATAATACAGTGATGTTGTTAGTTTTTCAATAAAGTGAGTCCTGGGACTTATTATTGCTTTGATGCCTATAACATTAACGAGTGTAAACGAGCGTCAGCTGGACCCAGACACACACCTGCCCTCTGCAGTGCTCTAATTTGAAAGTGACTGGAGTCTGTCTCATTTCTCTGCAAAATCCCTTGAATATGATGGAATATGATTAAGGATTACTGTGATTATGGTAAGCTCACATTTCATATCACACACACCATGCAGTAAGAACTCCTGTAACTTATTTAAAAGTTAATATTGGACATCCCTACTGTACATACATACATAATTCTGTTGGTCTGTCTTTTATTCATAATGCCTGTATCTTCTCAGCTAGGGCTATTTCTTTAGACATACTGTACTGTATTTGTCAATGTAATGTACCGGTATGTCAATTTGTGAGTATGTTATGCTATGCAGGCATAACATTTTTTAAATGTTTGAGCGAACACCACATGTGTCAAAAATCAATTTCAAGTTGCAAACTTGCTTGTCAGCATTTATTCATCTACACATGTTCACATACAATACCAATGAATGGACTTGCATGTAACTGACCTAGATATAGTACACTTTATTAGAAGTAATCCAATTGCAGTTACTTCTGTAATTACATTCTTTGAGCCATGATGTAAGGGTTTGGACAGGTGGTGTCAAGGTGTACATGTCAGATGTTGCTCAGCAGTTGTTTAAGTAATGCTCAGGGGGTTTGAGTGTTTGCTCAGCCTCAGACTGTTGCACAATTAGAGGGAACATTGGGTCAAGTCCTATGCCAGACTCTGGATAACTAACTGGGGTTAGAGACAAATTACTTGAATGGTTTAATGAAAAATTTTTGATCAATTTCTGCTGATCCACCCTCCTGTATTTCTAATTAGTCTTTTCCCTCTATTTTACGTCTTTTTCCTACTTTTTCCACTTCCACTTCCAATTGCCCGGCCCTGACCATTATACATTTATTTTATTTTAGCTTCAATTTAAATTGCCTGGAAATCTATTCTTCCCCTTTTAATTCTAATATACTATTGTTATGAATATGCTGATGTGGCCATTTTTCTTAATCAAATATAAAAAAAATCATCAATGGCTTTCTTGTTCTTTATGCATAATGAGTGCATAGTTCAGAAGTACAAAGAGAGCAAAGCCAAAGCACAAACATGGGCGTTCTCCTAAACCCTTGTTTGATGAGAGAGAGAGAGGCTGAGAGAAAGACAGTCAACAAAACTCTTAAGCATACAGTATGTGCCTGTCTGTCTTTACTGATTCTGTGAACTGTGCAGGAATGCAATTTAGTTGCTCTCATACGTTTTCCCAACAATTTAAGAATAGAATAGATTCACAACCTCTTCATTTCCAGAACAATCAGATTAATGAGCAACGTGCAGCAGCAGTAATGGCCCATTATTACTTACATGGCACGCAGATGACACACTCCTGCCCTACTCCTGGCTGAATAATACCCCACGTCATATTTTATTCATTATAGCTGACGCAGAAAGGGCTGCAATTACTGTGTGGCCCTTACCACTTACAGCTGCAATCACTGAGCCGTGCATGTCTCACTGTATCCGCTACCTGCGCCTGACATCTATGCCTTCATTAGGCATCTCTCTGTATGGCCATGTGGGAGGTAGGCATTACCAACATGACCCAGATGAACGGCAAATGCAGATAGTGGCTGTATTGTTGCATTTAGCAATCATGGTTCTAGATTCTTTATCACTGTATATAATGGTACTGTACATTATCAGGGCACTCTGGCACAGCATATTGCTTGTATTAAACCTCAAACTCTTTTTGTTTCAAAGCCATGGATACATATATTTTCTATTATAAAGCTGCTGCATTAGAGCGAGGCACCTCATTTAGGCAGCAGGAATAAATAAATATAAGTGGGTGTTTTCTGTACTTTGAACTTTAGAAAATAGGAAATGTTTACAGTCTACTGTACATTGTGGCAGCTCCTGCTTAGTCACCGACTGAGGAATAACCCAGCAGGAGCATCGCCATGGGTCTATCCCAGAATAGTGAAGCAGCGGGGTAATGGGTGCCCTACGGACATAGATGAACCAAAGTTGAAGAGATTTACAGCTCTGGAGGCATCAGCAGGCACAGGAAGCGAGTGCTCATTGAGATTATGGGATGTTTATTATGTGTGGAGCTGAGTGTGCCCTTGTGGGCCCGGGACTTTCAGGGTGTGGAGATTGCTTTTCATGTGTCATTAATCCAAGTCGTCATCGCTGGCAAGCTTGAGCTGTAATCCGGTCGGCTCGATAATTAAGTGTTACCTAGACAGGGGGTGTAACGGTATCCGTCAAGCACTTGTCCACTGTCTTGACAGAGAAAATAAAACAGTCGAGCAGGTGACTGAATGTGATTTAAGAGAGTAGCCAGCAAATTATGTACTTTGACAACACCTTCGGCAAAATATGGCAGGCAGCTTTATTGAGATTATGTCACATGACATAATCATAATTTTTAACTGCTACTGTATGTGGGGCTGAGAGAAAAGTTTGCAACAGCTGAAGTCTGTTGTCTGTTGTAAATTCTCTGTGATCATCTTCTGTGAGGCTTATTTTATTGTTCCAATGCTTATCTGACTATGTTCTTCAGAAGTTTTCATCTAATCAGTTTTAGGCAGATTTTTGTCTCCGCCAGGCCGAAAGGCATGGCTAGAGTATGGCGCATGGCGTCCGTCCGTCCGTCTGTCCATGTGTGTTTGTGTGTGTCATTCTGTCTGTGTACAGCTAATCTCCAGCACCGTTGGCTTGATCACAGCAAAACTGTGCACACATACTTCCTGGATGCCAGAGCAGAACCTCTGCACCAAATTTTTACATTATAGCGCCACCAGGAGTCCGATTTTGGCAAAACACATTTCTTGACAGTACTCCTACAGATTTTGGCCACACATCACGCAAATCGGTATTCGGTACTGTATCTCTATAGTCATAAAACGAAACGGGGTTTTCAGATTTGTCATAGTCCATCCTGATTGAAGATTGGAGATTGGCTTCCAAAGTTTGCAGGAGTGACCCGTTTTGAACAAAATGCCTCAAATCATGCACATGCACATTCCCACTAGGCCGAGGAAGAAATGGCACTTGAATGTTTTCAAATCAGCCTCATGGTGGCGCTATAACAGGCCCATTCGTGTTTTTACCTATAACTGCACCGATCTGTGTAAAACTTTGTATGCGCACTCCCTAGAGGCCAAAGAAAAACCTTTGCCTTGCATTTTTCACATCTGCCTTTTATAGCGCCAGCGCCACCAGGAGGCCGACTTATGTAAAACAGGTGTTTTGATATTACTCCTTCAGATTTGATCCAAATTACACTCAAATCGGTACACATGATCTCTATAGTCATGTGATCAGGACCGATCTGGTAAATTTTTCATATTCCATCCTGATTGGCTAAGATTGACATCTAAAGCTTGCGGGAGTGGCCCGTTTTGCTGCAAATCATGAAGCGTGCAGCGTCCGATTGCGGTGAAACTTTGCACGCACATTCGCACGACATTGAAGGACAAATTCCACCCTTTTAACATTGCCCTATTATAGCGCCACCATGAGGCCGATTTTTGAAAAACGTTTTTTTTATATTACTCCTAGAAATGTATTCCAAACATCACGCAAATCGGTACACATTATCTCTATAATAGTCAAGTGATCACGTCGGATCCGTCAGATTTTTCATATTCCATCCTAAACGGCGAATTCCGAACATTGCTGGCCCACGATAACTACCTGACCTGGCGGAGACCTGTGCTCCGAGGAGCACTTTTTCTAGTTTTCCCGTGCTTTTTTCAGTGTGATGTATTTTTGCTGAAACATGGATTAAGTGTTTCAGTCGTCTGTGTAAATCTCCCTGTTGGCATATGACATGCTAAAAGTAGCTGCCTGAGTTGCCCTCCTTCTTATATTGTTTAGTGTACGTTGTTTCAATAGAATACTGATCTGAGATTATAGTATTAGTATTTGGAGAAAATGACATGCTGTGCATGTTTATGAGTCATTATGCATATTTGATCCTATTGCCACAGAAAGTTTTAAGATACAGTAGGGAGCTGAAAGTCCATCTCTAAAAGCCACTCTAGGTAATGAAAGCAGTGCAGCTTGCCAGTACAAGCAACGCAGCTTCTCTGACGCTGCTGTCAAATACTTGCTGGTCCGGCAAATATGAATCTCCAATAGTCTGATTCAGCTCTTACAGTGAGATTAAAGGGTAGTCTCTGGTCGGGTAGCTGGCCAGGACTTTATGCTCCACTAACATTTTGTCTGGAACTCATTTTGTAGTGCTCCGATATACTTTTACAGCCTATCCTCCATGCTTAGACGGGATTGTATTTTACACTATAATATGGCACTTATTCTTTATATATTTGTGTAATGTTGCATGTGGAATGATCAAACAAGAGAGTTCTTTGCTGCTTTTTGAAACTCGTAGTAGTGGCATTATGAAAATTTAAATTTCACAAAAAAAAGAAAGAAAGGGAAAAAAAGAAACTCGTCCGGAGGCAGAGAATGTTCTCTTGGTGCTCTCATTAACCATAGCGTCCCTATTCTGGGCTTGTCATAATAATAGACAAACATTCTGCGAAAATAGGTGCACATTGGGTGAAAATAGCAGATCTTCAAGCCAACATGCTGCAACGTGACGTGTTGTGAGCTTGTAGATCAGCTATTTTTGCTATTTTACATACAATGAAGCATGGTTTTATGTGGTTAATCTATTGCATATGATATTGCCCTCCCATTCTACTTTTGAACTGCACACCATTGTCAGGGCTGCCAACATTGGACTGTCAGAATCCAGGAGATTGGTTGGGGGCGTGGCTAGCGGGGGGTCTGGGGGTCCTCCCCATAGATATAGAAACCTAGATACCTCATTGGCCTCTACAGTTCATTGGAGCGACGTGCTTGGTATGGTGGCCACCATATTTCCGGGGGGGACGGGCACTGGCCAATCACAGCGAGTTGACTACTGGCCAATCACAGCGCGTCTTTTCCAGGACTTGTCAGAATCTAGTTGTCCCGCCCCCACCTTCCTCTGATTGGCCTACCGAACGCCCCCTTCTGTGACGCACACGGAAGTTTCCAGCTGGCCCCCACAAGCATAGAGGAAGCGGAAGTGCGTCCGAGATACACACGCTTCAGAGCCAGAGGAGGCGTCTACCTTTATATGTCTATGGTCCTCCCCCCGAATTCTTTTAACATAGTAGATTTCCTGTGTTTTGGTGAATTTTGTGAGTTTGATACTTTTATCAGGCTTGCTTTACTAGCATTGGAAAATAATGGGTACAATTTCATCCATTAAAAAAGTAGGCCTACAGAAATTAATCTGATGATTGAAGCAATGTAAGACCCATCTTTAATAATCACCATTCATTACTTAAAAGTTAATATCTCTGTATGATGGCATGCAATGACCACACCCGTAAACCGGGGGGTCTGGGGGTCCTCCCCCAGAAACTTTTTAACATAGTAGATGTAATTTCCTGTGTTCTGGGGAATTTTGGGAGTTTGATACCAAATCCAGGAGAAAACCAGAAGAAATGAAGATCCAGGAGATTGTCAGGAGATGTGGAGACAAAAACCAGGATACTCCTGTGAAATCCAGGAGTTTTTGGCAGCCCTGATCCATTGTTGCTGTACTGTTAGATCCCAGTAAGCTTTTGATCAGAGGGAGATCACTGCCAGACTTGGTGCGAGGAAGCTGGGGAAGAGGCAGCTCCTACTGATCTGGTTAAATGTAGTCATCAGTCTGATGCGGAATGAGTCAGCTAGGGAGTCAGAGACACTGTGTTTGAACGTCCCCAAGAGGCCCTGCTTGGTGAGTGAGCAGCTCAAACACTCCTATTATCAGCGGGCAATTAAGTTTGGCATCGTTTTCCATCTAATTGAAGGGAGAGAACATTTTACTTCCGTGCTATAAGGAGCCCATGACAAAAAGTAATTGAGTAAAACATGAAGGTTTTAGCTATAAATACTCTATAGTGTACTAATAAAGAATTCCCTCATCAGCAAGCAAGTCCATATGTAGGGGTTTGTTGGTTTTACACTAGCTAGTGTGCTAGTCCATCGTCTGTCATGCAAAACTTTATTTTCTTTCAACCACTTTAACTTAAAGTGTCACAATTTTACCAATGCATTACTATGACACCCAATTAAGTACACTTCAGACATGCACTACAACACATTTTGTACTCCTAATGAAATGCTACTTTCCTCAATTAATTAATCCCATTAATTGGTTACATGGAAATTATTGAAAAGTGTTCACTAGAGGCCCACAGGTTACAAGAATAAGACTCCATGAATTGACTTTCTGCTAATAACCTGCCATTGGTCAGGATGTCATCACAGAGTGTAATCTATATGACAACATCACCAAAATATCAGGAGATTGGTGGTAAAATGTAGTAAAATATTTAGCACTCAAAAAGGCTTGGTTGACCTCACCACTGCTGCTCACTTTTCTGTCTGTGTGTGTGTGTGTGTGTGTGTGTGTGTGTGTGTGTGTGTGTGTGTGTGTGTGTGTGTGTGTGTGTGTGTGTGTGTGTGTGTGTGTGTGTGTGTGTGTCTGTCAGTCAGTCAATATGTGCGTGCTTGCGTGCACATGTGCGTGTTTGTGTGTGTGTGTGTGTGTGTGTGTGTGTGTGTGTGTGTGTGTGTGTGTGTGTGTGTGTGTGTGTGTGTGTGTGTGTGTGTGTGTGTGTGTGTGTGTGTGTGTGTGTGTGTGTGTGTGTGTGTGTGTGTGTGTGTGTGTGTGTGTGTGTGAGAGAGCATGTACTGTAGGTGCAAGGTGCACCTACTTCTTTACAAACTTGACAGATTGACACATCAAACAGTGACAGGGAAAATGCCAGCATAGATGCTTGGCTATGTTATTTCTCAATTGGTACCTGCAAGGCCTGACGAAAAGGTCTGTGCCTGGAATAACTGCTGCTGGAGTTGATTTATTATAACAACCCGGAGAAAGGTCATCTGTCCTTATCTGGGGCGAGCTGGTGACAGGTAAGCTGTGCTATAGGGGAGGGCGAGCCGGAGATGCCTGCCTCACGCCACTCTTCAATTTGGTCTCAGTGGTTGAGTGAGCACCTGGCACACTTTTAAATGTAAGTACAGGTAGAGTCACCTTCACACAACCTAATCTCCCCTTGTAAGACCATACTGTACCACCCCAGATCCCTCTGGCCAGGGGAGGGTTCTGAAGCTTTTGATGTTGTTGCACACAGCTTGCAGCGTGAGAGGGTCATGCTGGCCATTACCGTGGCAAAATTAGCAAGGCATGAGTGCGGCACTTGATACCGCCTCACTGGAGGGAGAACTTGCTCGAAGGTTCTTCTGGCATCAGCCCATCCATTCAAAAGTAACAATATCTCAACATCATCAAGACAGACTCTTGCCAGACGCCTACGGGCTACATTTAATGGATGGATGGATGCGTGCCATGTGTGACGTTCGGGGATGTGGACACTGATTGACAGATGAGCGGAGAAATTGTCTGGGTGCCTTATAGAAGAGTTTGACAGTGCTTTTAGTGGCCCCGGTGAGAACACTACATTTTATCACGCACGACGGTCGCCTGTCCAAACAAAACACCCTGCTTGAGTTATTGAGTTATTTCCACATTAACTGTCTTTCCAATCTTTATATTCTGGTGCCTCTGAAAGACTCCCTACACTTCAGCTTATACAAGACTTGCTGGGAGATGGGCTTGAATGATCTCACTGAACAGATTGCAGCCCAGATTGCTTCTTAAACTCCTGCATTTATAAATAGGTACTTGTGCATTCCTGTGCAAAATCTGTTCAGATATTTGATGAGCAGTGCCCAGAATCAGAGCATAGACATGCACTCTTATGTTCATATCACATAACATGTAATGTATCAACTCAACGTGACTCAATAATTATTGTCTACTAGTATCTCTTGTAGATTATTCTTTCCATCAAAGTGGCATGCATCTCTTTATCATGCGTTGTTGATACCTGTATGAGAATGCATATTATGTATTAACCCATAAGGACCTGGAACGCATCTGTGTCATTTTTTGATTTGAGCTAAAAAGCATTATTTTACACTTTGGCTACTCAAAAATAGCAGATATGCAAGCTCGTAGCGCGGCACCTACGAGCTTGTATATCTGCTATTTTTGAAAATGTGTGCAAATCTTGAACACATTGATTGCCAAGATATTAAACATAGTTTTCTATCTCCGTGCCGGCGTATAATTACCTCAATCCGATGATATTTGAAACGCTGTGGAACCGAAAAAAACACACGAAAAGAACGCATATATTCGATCTAGGCAATAAAGTGATGGATTTGAAAGAACGCATACAGTATATGCGATCTAGGCAATCAATGTGTTAATATATATATTCTTTTAAAGCGAACATTTTTACTCAAATCTTTGCTTCTGGGGGTCCCTGGAACAAAATATTTTGAGATGGGGGTCGGCGGCCAAGTACATTTTGGGGGTCCTTGACATGAAAAAGTTTGAGCACCACTGATATAGAAACACACGTTTTTCAGAATACTGTTGGGATTTAGATGACATTTGTAGAATCGGCTTCAGGTCTTAATGGGTTAATATGATAGTGTACTGTATGTCCTGCGTTATGCTGACTAAACAGTGTTTTATTTCCCATTGGAATAGGATGGCACCCCTGTTGATCAATCCCTGTGTGCACGGCCCTCCTACTATATATTGCAGCATAAATTGGGTCCCAGTCCACAGCATAATAATTATGGATTGAAAATCCATCCTAATAACAGTGTGGCATTGGAGAGCAGAACAACATCTTGCGGCATGGTAGAGTGGTGGTGTGGAACAAATAGCATTATGTCCCAGCACGTGCTCTGATACAGCACATCAACCTCATCATAGGAATCCAATGTCCCTCAATGTAAGCCAGTTTTCCCGAGGCGCCAGATGAAGAGCTGCATAATAGAGCTCCAAATCCCATTCACAAATCCAGGGATCAGTTAGTTCTCGTTTGGCTGTGCTGTGCAATGGATCATAGACGTTCAACAGTAGTACATTTTTCATACAAGTCCCCCCTCTTGTGTTTGGGATTTAAGTCCTGATTTGTTTGCTTACTGTTTGAGGGTAGTGGAAGGAAATTGTTCTAACAGTAGAATGTACAGTATGTATCTTTGAGCCCCCACATTTTACATCTGCATTATTCATTGATAGCCCACGGTATTTAAACATTGTTTCACTTTTAAACAAGCTATAGGAACACTATCAGTGAAACGTTGCATACAGTAGTTAGCATTCAGCTAATGGTCAGTGTGTTCGCTGTGAGCTTGTAGTAGTGTGCGGGGAAGTTTGTTTCAGAGCCGGCAGCACAATGTAGGGTGCCAACATGACTAATGGGCCTCACCTGGGCTGGCTATCGACTGCACAGAAATACACACGGATTGATTTGACTACTTATGCCACCGCCATAATCTGCCCTCTGATGATATGGTTTCACGGCTGTTTGTAAAACTGCTGCTGCAGACATTTCATAGATGGCTGCTGTAATATCAATCTGATCACCTAACATGCTCAATTGCTCATTGAGGGGAAGTGTTATTAAGTGTAGGGATGGGTTCGAATGCAGTCGCTAAAATGTTTTTGGCAGAAGAATTGCGTGCTGGAAATGTGTTCATGTCTTTTTTACTCAAAGTGTGGAAAATCCACATGCAGTATGTGTAATGTGTATGTTAATGGGAAGAAAACATTATTATTCAGTATGATATGATTAACCCTGTGATTCTTTCACTTTTCTTAATGAACAAATTGTTGCACTACCACTCATAATTACATTTAAAAGAAAGAACGAGTAAAACTGAGGAAGACTTACTGTATGTGTGCAGCCTGGAAAGTGTTCACTTCAGATCTCCACAAGGATGTCTTCTAAACAATGTGTGGTTGAGCTGTGATCTTTCCCCTTGAGCCTCAGTAGCCCAATCTCCTCAATTTGTTGTGCTTCTCGCTCAGCAATCACAACCTGGAGTGAAATTAACAAGTGTTACCCCAGTTGCCGTGTAAATTGTATTGGGCTGTAAAAGGCATCCTTGGTAAATGCCTAAATTGTAATTGCTCCTTAACATCTGTCACTGGACACCACAGGTAATTTACCTCGGTACAGTGGATCTAACATCCAGCTAAATGCATCCCTTGTGACATGTGATTGGCTCTTATGGGCTACAAGGACAGTCACCTCTGGTTTGTTTTCGCGCCTGTTGCACAACATGGGAGCGATTGTGTATGCATCAGTTACAGCTGGAATTGCACTTGATGTGCTTGAACTGTGTTCTGCCGCATTTTCAAAGTCTGGTCTGCTTTTCCAAATGGAGGCAAGAGCACAAGCTGAGCTCTAATGCTTAATTTAGTGTCCGGAAATAGCTGTTCTGGAAGCTCACAACGCGTCGCATCGCAACGCGTTGTGAGCTTCTAGAGCGGCTATTTTCGGCAAACGACACTGTCGCATGACAAAGTATAAAGTATAAATCAGGCTTTAGCGGCTGCTCCAGCACTAGACTGTGGCCTTTCCATGTAGATGATTGATTCAGGTGCAGTGAGGAGGGAAAGGGGGGATCAGGCTTTGGGCTGTGTTCGTTAATCACGCTGTATTACCACACAGAAGGCATTTATCACCCAACACCAAAGGCTTCAGTCTACAGGGAACACTGAACCCAATCTACCAGCTTACATACAATCCATCCAGGTCCAGAAAATAGCAGGGTTGTTGAGCCCAACCACATTCATTTATTCTGCAAGGACGGAACACTCCAAAGAAAAACTGAGGAGGATCGAAGAACCCTCAGCCTTTGTTTTAGTTCTTTACAGTTTCTTTTAGTTTTTCATCCTTTCATCCAGATTACCTTTGCCACTGGAAATTGTAATTGTAATTTCTGTTCATTAGAGATCCATAACAACGTTGATTACATCTAGTGTACACAATGGACGTATTGTTGTCATGTCTGTTTGTGTGTGTGTGTGTGTGTGTGTGTGTGTGTGTGTGTGTGTGTGTGTGTGTGTGTGTGTGTGTGTGTGTGTGTGTTTGTTTGTTTGTGTGCATGCGCATGTGATTTATTAAAGCGTCTTGACCCATAACACCCTGAAGCAAAACACTGAAAGCCGGAGGCTTTAGGACAATTGAAGTATCCATGACCGTGACTGTAGAAGGGCTTTGACACTAGCAGGCATTTGGGGGGATGCTACAGTTCTCTTCTCTTGACTTTTTTTTGATTGCTCTATGTTTTATTCTGCCTTATCTATATCACAGGTATGAATGAATCTACCAAGGAGCCATTCAACCAGGATTTTAGCATTTCCACTCTGTGGATTTTAGACGGCTCCCACAGTGCCATATCACATCATTCTGTTTCAGAATGTGATTTCAGGAGCCCTGTGTTGAGCGTGTACTCCTAATCCCCCTAGCATCATACATGGACCACAGTTAATGGTCCTCTCAGTGAAGAAAGTTGCCTTCCGCACAGCCGGCCTGATCCTTTGTCCTGCAGAGAAAGCTAAAGTGAGAGCAACTTAATGTCACTCACTGCATAGTGGCAACTTCATACTGTATTTATGAAGTAGGTATTTGTTTAGCAAATAAAATCACACCCAGTGTGAAGTGGGCAGTGTGGTCACAGTGGTCATCACAGTGATGGAAGTGATTCACCTAAAAAAAACACATAAGTGTTTTTTTTAAGTCTATACTGCTATTCATAGGGCTGCACATGTGTCATGTGTTTCGCTAGCCAATCACAGTCCTGTATTTGCAAAGTCAGCCAATCACATTACAGCTAGTGGTGATGACACTAGCTGTAATGTGATTGGCTGACTTTGCAAAAGTATAGATTTGCATTGACTGTGGAAGGGTTAGCGTTGTAGACTGCGTTGTAGACTATTGGCCAATCACGGTGCAGGATTGGTCAGTGTCCAAACCTCACTTATAGGGTACACCGCCCCAGAAAAAAACAAACAAAAGAGATTTAGTTAGTGAAGTGTTACTTTGACAAAAAGACACAGACAGGTCTAGAAACAATAGGTACTTGGGTTTATTCTTTGCAGTGGAAAGGTACAGTTGGTTTAGAGCTTCATTTGAGATAGTATGCATCAGATCTCACATGATGATGATGATAGCATGCCAATTGGAAAGGAGAGTAAAATGAAAAATAAATAAATAAACCTGGTGTTCGAAACATTTTCTAACATTTTCAAAAATAGCTCAACTCACGAGTCGCATCGTGAGCTTGTAGATTAATTTAGTTGTTTTATTGTTTTGTTTTTCCCTTGCAATGGGGGTCCTTGGCATGGAAAAGTTTGGGAACCCCTTGATGTACACTGACAGCCACTAGTTGTGCTGCTCTTCTGTATGTAACCCACCCCCCCCTTGACTTGACTGGAGCTCTATGTATGGAAAGGGGAGGTTCACTGTACTGTATGCCGCATAGCCTGTTAATTACAATCGCTTAATTTATATTTGTAGCCAATAGAATAATGAAGGACACATGTCCCTTATTGCCATGGCTACATGTGCTGTGGACGGAACGCGCAATGCTGCATTGCAGAATATTACAGTCAATCTGAGATGCCTGCTGCATGGCTGTGGCCGTGCGGGGATCCTATGTATAACCCAACTGTCTCTGCTGCCTTTCAATGCACAACACGTCTTGTCCATAGGGAGCCCTAGCCCAGGATAAATCGCTCTGACATTTACATTGAAATTCACAGTGTGACAAAGTAAGGCGATATGCCCAGTCCCCCTCCCCTCTCCACTTACCTCTACATATCTGCTCTAATTGTTTAAAAGCACAGGCACAGAAGCAGGCTCCCCCAGGACCTTAGCACTGATGCTTGATAAGCTAACGCAAACAGACGCTTGTTTATGCCCCGGCTTTGATGAATGGCAGTGTTTTCTCGCGTTAAGAAGATAAACAGCGTCCATGGGAGGGTAACCACTGCTGTTTTTAATTAACGCACCACACTTGCAATCACAGCAATAAACCTGTCTGCCACCGTTGTCTAATGAAAGAAGATCAAAGTCAAGGCCGTCCCAGCAGTCTGAGGTGAGCTGAGTCCTTTGTTTTCATCCCCAGCCTTTCAAATGGATGTCGATGAAGGCTGCAGGGGAAATATACATTACAGGTTTTTAATGTCACCCTACATTTTAGAGGCTTCAGTTCAGAGCAGCAGACAGCAGCCAGGAAAAATCCCCCCCTGCCCCGCCCGCCCCTCAGTCTGGCAGAGTGGCAGGTCGTCCAGAAATTTGTATTCATGGTTGCAAATGGAAATGGGGTGACTGAGACATGTGTCCTGCAGTGCTAGGCCACAGTTATTGATGTGCGATGGAGGAAAGAGAGTGACATTTAACTGTGGGTGAGGACGAGCGGCCTCTGCCCAGCTTGAGTGTTCGGCAAACTGTGCTCAGCAGCAGAGCCAGCCAGCCCAGACACATGCACTTGTAGGAAGCCGGCCGGCTAAGACTGACCGTTATGGGGACAGGGAGGACAGGCGGGGAGCAGAGAGTGATGTGACCGGCGTGAGGCCTGTGCTGGAGCAGTCCCCTGCTATAGCCACCGCCTTGCCGCAGTCAGAGGAGACAAGCAGGAAAATCAATACTCCCACTCAGGACAGTTCACTACAAGGGCCTCCCTCAGCACCACTGTCTGTCACAGTCAGTCCCTCAAGCCGGGATGAGACAGAAACTGCTGACAAGGTAAGGTGTCAGACCACACTCTGAGCTCACTGTTAGTGAGAGGCTGAAGCCATGTTCAGCACCATGGACAGCTCCAGAGAGAGAAAGAGAGAGAGAGAGAGAGAGACCCAGCAGACAATGCTGCTTGCAAGTTTATATGGGCTTTATATGGGCTTTTTATGCAGTGATTACATGTGATATTGTGTGTATTGCATTTCTATTTTCACTCAGACTATCAAGGGGGTTCCATTCCCTGTGCTTGAGTGTAACAGTAGATCAAAAAGAGTCATCTGTTGTATGAGGAAACATGCCAATCTAGTTTGCTCCTGGCTTGCTCCTCACAATTAGCATTACTCTGCACTTGCTGTGTTCACAGTTTTTACTGTGATGCCCACATTCATTCTAGTAATAGCCCTGGAAGTGCAGAGAGGATGGGAGACACGGCACCAGTCAAGTTTCGCCTCGATATTTCCTTTGTGTGTGGGGTGAATGGTGGAGGCCCATCAGCGAGGGCTGCCAATGGTAATGAAGCCACCACTATAAATGGGCCAGTCATTCATGATTAAGTGGCGTGTCATGCCTGAAGTAATTGCCTTAATTAGCTATTGAACAGGTTTCAGGGTTAATGGGACAACAGGTTGGCAGTGAACGTGATTTACCGTTGGAAGTTAATGATTTTACTCTCATCTTCCCCCTCATTCCTCGAAATGATTTGATTAACAGTATGGGAGAAACAGAGCCCCCTGTTTGTTAATACAAAATCAATTTCATGGCCGACTGGGCTATCTCTGACAGTGTTTTTGTTGGGTGAGCAAGGTCTTCAGTCAGCCACTGGAGACAAGACAAACAGAGGGAGGCCTGTGGTGGAGAGTTGACAGTAAATCTGCCTCTCTGAGTGCATTGCAGCTACTGTACAGTATGTTAGTCGGGTAGCTGGCAGCCCTCCTTCCCTGCCCGCAAATTTACCTCAAGCGTTTTTTTGTGATGTCTAGCAAGCCAACCCAATGTGTTTTCGTTGAGAGTGTCAGAGGAATAAGTCTATGCGAATAATTGGGAAGCTGGTACTGTAAAGTCCCCCCTGTGAGGTGAGATCAATGTGTTAGTTTAGCGTGAAAATGCCAGAGGGGAGAAAGAGTAAAGATATTGCTTTCAAATCCTCAAATGCTAAGGCCACCTAATTGGGAAAACCTATTGAATGGAGTTCAAGATATAACACCCTTTTTATTGTAAACTTCGCTTTTTCTCACTGAAAACACTTTAGACAAACAATTTGGCTCGGCTTTGTAACATATTGTGCCTGCAGCATTGATAGGATATTTTGGCAAAGCTTGCCAGCTGGTTTCAGAGCTGGTGTGGAATCACTACAGAGATATTACAGTCTTTTATTTTCCTTTCATTTTCTGACTGTGATTGGTTTAGCATATAAATACCCGTGATTAGAATAGGTTGATAGCTGCAGTATGCATCCAAGCCAGCTGGGTTTCTACAATGATTTAGGCCTGTTTTAGTTCATTTTGTCTCATTTCTGTACGGTACACAATGAAAAGATAAATGTATTGACCCAAAGGTGCTTGCATCAGCTAATGTGAGATTTTATTTCTTTTTAGTTATTTTGTGTTGTGAGTTTAAATTGTCTGTGCTATAGTTGTAGTTTCAATGTTAAGAGTAATTCAGACTGCTGTGATATTTCTCCACAACGTTGTAATGCTTAAGTTATGCTCCCGCCGTATGATAATGCTCGGTGCTGAAAATGGGCGTTCTACAAGCTCAGAACGTGTCACATCTTCTTCTGCTTATATTAAAATTGGCTTAAGGGAGGACCGGCCAGTGGGCTGGAGGACCACGTCGTCACTATGAATCAGTCATAACCATGATATGGAGTTCCCAATGCAGCTATGCCCAAATGGAGTCTGTTGTCTAACCTCAATGTATCGTCAGGCATCAGGCACAAACAAATCAATCAGCTCCATATATGGGCACAAAAGGGGGCATGCCCATATAAGGGAATATACTGAAGACATCAGCAATCTCCATATATGGGAATAAAAGGGACAAAGCATGACTGAGCTCTCCATATATGGGCATATTGGTCTGATCGGTGGTGCTCTAGGTGTGAGGGCCACGTAGCGGCCCGAACCTCTAGTCTGTGAAAATAGCCATTACGTGGAAATAGCTGATCTACAAGCGACCACGAGGATGTAGATAAGCAATTTTTTGTCTTGTTGCAAATCTTTTGTCTGAACTAGGCTTAACTCTCAGCTATTGTATATATCCTGGTTCTATAATACAAAGGACTAAATTGTTGAGTGTTTTAATGTCTTATGTTTTCTTTATATGACTCATTGGTTACCTAAAGGGATTGTAGCCCCTCCCGAGGTTGTCTATACATAAGAGAATTGACTCAGCTGGAGGAAGATCTACTGGCAGATAAACCACTTTGACAGTCACTGATATACCCCTGACACCTATAGATTAAAGCCATATGGAGTACTAAAACAGGAAAGTTTCTGCTGAACTGCAAAAAAAACAACTTTTCACTGCCTCCTGAGAGTCATAAAAGCACAGCCACCGTACAGTAAATGAAGTGTGAGTGTATTTCATAGCTATGTGCTGTGGACTAGAAGCTATGGTAAGGGGGACTTCAGAAGAAAAAAATCACCATCTCCATCAGTCATAGGAGAGATGAGAAAGGGAAGAAGATGGAGGATGAGTATGATTGGAGCACTAGGCTCTCCATCCTGGCTTATGGTGTCTGGAAGCATCTTTCCCACAAAGCCAGTCCCTGTCTATGGCTACTGCATGCTGTTTTGAGACCAGCAGCACAGATTATTATGTACTCCTTCCATTGCTCTGTATCCATCATATTGCCAGACTGTTTATTCAGCGGACCTGGATTGTTGTGGCTCCGCAATAGTTCAGACTCAAGCAGTTTGTTTCAGAAGTCAGTGCTTCTTATGAGTGTGATGTACAGAGGGAGCTCTATGGAAGCTGAGACAGAGCAGTATGACCAGGGCAAAATATTAATAATTTCTGATGAGGATTATAACCAATTGAACCCTAGCATCCCTGTTCTGGGCAGTTCATAACAGGCGGACATTTTGGCAAAAATATGCAAACATTCGCCGATCTCTAGAAAAAGTTTCTATTAGCTTGGAATCCCAATCGATGATGTCATTGCTAGGCAGGTTTCTGAACTCTCCATAGCCCACCAATGAGATGCAATGAGATGTGAATTGTGCCATCTTATAATAAGCAGTGGTTTATTATATGGAGATAAAGTTGAAAGAGGGAAGTGGTTAAAGGACCAAACCAGTGGTCTATGTTTAGCCCATTGACTAAGACTCACTTTACATTACTGGCCTAAAGTGTACTGTGGTTTGTTTGATTTCCAAAGAAACCACTGGGCTCAGTTCCTTTCAGTATCGTATTAAAATCAACTTGCAGAGAATTGAATCTTGCTTTATATAGGTAATCCAACACACTAAATATGTTTTGTCAAATACATGTTATCATTGCACGTTAATGTATTTTAAACATGAATGACTTATTCAGTGCGCAATCATGTCTGTCCAACGTTGACTCAATGATTCAGGTATGTTCAGTAACAACAGCAAAATGTAAACTAGAAAAGTGTGCTCCTCGGGGCACGGGTCTCCACCAGGTCGGGTTGCCTACCCAGGGCCCACAAACTTTGGAAGGCAGTCTTAGCCAATTAGAATGGGATCTGAAAAATCTGACTCATATATGTTGTTCACATGACCCCAGAGATAATGTATACCAATCTCAGTTTTGGGCAAAAAGTGTGTTTTGGTGAAAACGCAATACGGTAGATGATGTAATCTGGCACAAATTGATAACAGGTTCTGGCATAAGGTGTATCATGATTCAAGGAATCCAGGGGAAAAAAATATGTTGATTGTACGACCTACAGTACGGTTCAAGAGTTATAAGCCAAAACGTGAAGTGGATTTGAACATTTTGGGATTGAGATTATTCCTTGGTTTAGCGGGAATGTGCATGCAAAGCAAAAACTCGCAGCAATCAAATGTTGCATTCATGATGTGTGGCATTTTGTGCAAAACGGTCCACCCCCGCAAACTTTCGAAGCCAATCATAGGCAATGGAATATGAGAAATGTGACAGATATTTCTTGATCACATGACTACAGAGATAATGCATACCGATTTGCGTGAGGTTTTTACAAAATCTGTAGGAATAGTAACAAAACATTTGTTGCGTAAACGTAAATAGAATCTGAGAATCCGAGATCTGACTGACACATCTTGATCACATGACTACAGAGATAAGTTGCACCATTTTGGGTGAGGTCTGGACAAAATCGGTAGGAGTAGTAGCAAAAACTGTGTTTTGTAACGTAAAATGGCGTTAATATTGTCAGGTGGAAATGGCCGTAATTAGGAAGTTGCGTAATGATCCAAGGGGAATCCAGGGGAAACAGAATTTTGATTGTCTGACCGACGGCCAAAGCGTGAATCGTCCACTTGGCCTAGTAGGAATGTAAGTGCAAAGTGTCACGGCAATCGGGCGCTGTGTTTATGATTTGAGCCATTTTGTTCAAAACAGGCCACTCCTGCAAACTTTGGAGGCAAATAAATGGTAAATGGTGCATTTATATAGCGCTTTTATCCAAAGCGCTTTACATAGATTGTGCATTACATTCACCGATTCACACACACATTCATACACTGATGGCAGAGGAAACCATGCAAGGCACCAACCTGCTCATTGGGAGCAATTAGGGGTTCAGCGTCTTGCTCAAGGACACTTCGACACTAACTCTTCTGGGGGAGCCCGGGATCGAACTGGAAACCTCACGGCTCCCATCCGGCCGCTCTACCGGCCACTCTACCCCTGAGCCACTGCTGCCGGAGGCCATTCTTAGCCTGAATATGAAAAATCGGACAGATCCGTCTTGATCACATGACTATAGAGAAAATGTGTACGGATTTGCGTGATGTTTGGACAAAATATGTAGTAAGAGTAATATTATTATTTTTTTTTGTGCAAAGATCTGCCTCCTGATGGCGCTATAACAGGCCGATGTGAAAAATGCAGGGCAGAGGTTTTTTCTTGGCCCCCAGGAGTGTGCATGAAATGTTTAGCGGCAATCGTTCCAACGGTGCCGGAGATTAATTGCTCACAGACGGACAGACTGACACGCGGATGAACAGACGAAAACATAGTCTCGGCCACACCTTCGGCCTGTCGGGGACAACAAACGCAAAGTCTAAAATAGGTTAACAGGAAAATAGTCTATGTTAATGACATGTATGATACATAGCCAAAGCTGGGTAAATGGACAATGACTTGTATTGTTACCAGTGTTGTCATTTAAGTTTCAGCAATCCACACAATAACATAACAATAGGAACAAAAGCATAACAACATACTGTAAATGATAATTTCCTCTCCCTCTGTCTCGCTCCCCCTCTCTATCTGTTTCTTGCTGCCACTATTTCTCCTGTCTGTGATCAGCTTGCCGACATTGCCAATCCCTTTGTTCATTGAGAAAGTCTTTCTACTCAGCTTGTCAATGAAACCGAGCGTCTGTAACCCAGCCAAAGCAGTCAAAGCTCTCTCTGCTTGTCTGTCAGATAGAGTTGTTACACTAGTGAGGCTGTCAGGATTAACTCTAGCTTAGTTGTCTTTGCTGAACTCAAATGTTGAAGAGTTAATCATACTGTCTAAAAAACTTGATTCCTTGGCTGTGGCAAACTTTAGTCCATATAAGTTGCAAAATGTGATGATGTTGTTTTCTACACTGACAAAAAGTCCAAGTAACAAAATAAATGTCCCTTTTATTTCTATTCTGTACGTTTGTTTGCAAAGTACAAATTGTTCATTTGTACTTGTTGAAAGTGCCAGACCTGCATGCATTGGGAGCTTAACCAATTTCAACCTGGCTTCCATATTTTGGGCATGTCATTATAGGCAAAGGTTTTCAACAATTCTTAAAGATTTTTGGTTTTTGCTCCTGTCGTCTGTGTGTGTGTTTCCGTTCGTCCGTCCGTCCGATTGTCCGTCCGGCAGTCCATCCGTCTGTTTGTCTCTGAACAGCTAATCTTCAGCACCAGCACCGTTGGACTGATTGTCGTGCCGTGAAACTTTGCATGCACACTCCCGGGAGGCCAAGAATGAACCTTTGCCCCAAATCTTTCACATTGGCCTGTTATAGCCCGACCAGGAGGTCGATTTTTGCTATTCACATTTTTTTGTATTACTCCTACAGAATCCGTCCAAACCTCACGCAAATCGGTACACATCTCTATAGCCATATGATCAAGACGTAGCTGTCAGATTTTTCATATTCCATCCTGATTGGCTAAGATTGGCTTCCAAAGTTTGCACAAAATGCCACAAAAAAAAACAGAATTCAACACAGTGTCCAATTGCTGTGAAACTTTACACACACATTCCCACTAGGCCAAAGGAGAAATGCCACCCTAAATATTTCAAATTGGCCTCATGGTGGCACTATAACAGGCCGATACACGCTTTGGCCTATAACTCTTGAACCGTAGGTTATACAATCAAAAATATGTTTCCCCTGGATTCCTTGGATCGTTACTCTCCTATTAGGCTACACACATTTCCACTGACAATATTAACGTAATTTAGCAAAACAACGTTTTTGCTACTACTCCTACCAATTTTGTCCAAACCTCCCCAAATAGACCACGCCCATTTCCGCCTGACAAAATGTCCTTTTATTTTTTCAAAAACACTCTTTTTGCGACTACTCCTACAGATTGTGTCCAAACCTCACCCAAATTGGTACACAATATGTGATAGGTCATGCGATCAAGATGTAGGTGTCCGATTTTCCAGATCCCATTCCAATTGGCTATGATTGCCTTCAAACGTTTGCGGGGCCAGGGTTGGCAACCCGGCCTGGCGGAGATCTGTGCCGCATGCAGCACACTTTTCTAGTTAGAATTTTATTTATTTGTTTGTTTATTTCAAAAATAACAGTAGATCTACAAGCTCACAACGGGTCAGAATGCGTCATGCTATGAGCTTGTAGATTGGCTATTTTCACCGTCGTTCGACAAAGTATAAAATAAGGGCTGGTGGTTAAGGCAAAAATCATCTGTGTTAACGGCATACAACCACACTCAGTCAAAGCCATCCGTGTTCTCCCCTTTTGCCGGTAGAGTAGTTTAGGTTACATGTCTGAGATGGTCTAGTGAAGCTCATCCTGTAATGAGAGCTGATCCGGCTGTAACTAAATGCGTACAGAGATGGGGGGCTGTCAGTGGTGGACCTGGCAGGCTTTCTGCTGGCAGGCTGCTACAGGAGATTGGACTGCACACAGCAGGGTAACATGGAGAATATGAATCACAGACGGTTATCAGGTGAAGATCCAGGGCCTCGGCACTCTCCCTCACTCAAACACTTAGCGGGCCCCAGAGATGCTGCGGGGCTGATAGTCAAGCACTGAAGGGTTGCAGACGAGCACCAGAACACCAGACAGTGCCGCAGCTACTGTACGTCACTGTGAAAATGATGACCAGAGAGCCTGACTTGGATCTCTCTTTACCCTTGCTCAGTGGACATACAGCTGTGTGTGTGTGTGTGTGTGTGTGTGTGTGTGTGTGTGTGTGTGGGGGGGGGGGGGGGGGGGGGGGGGGTTGCAGGCTGATCTGACAGGGGCATCAGAGACAACAGTGAGAGAGGTTCACCTAACCCTGTCAGTGCTCCTCCTGACATAGTGACGCTACGGCTTCACTAACAAGCAAGCAATCTGAAGTGAGGCCTTCTCAAAAATGTAGACTGTGTATTGTCGCTGTCAGATGGAAGCCTTGTATGTCCAAAACCGTTACTTTTCAGGAAATGGAAAAGAGAGCCTTTGTTCCAATGGATCCAATGTAGTTATTATTTAGTCACAAATTATTGTAAACATGTTTCATTGGTTAAATATTTATAAAACCCACAGACACACTTTCAACCTGGTGTCCATATTTTGGGCCTTTCATTATTGGTGAACATTTTTAGAAATATTCAAAATGTTTCAAACATTAAAATAAATTGCCCAAATAGCGCATTGTAAGCTTGTAGACAGTAGGGCATTAATTTATGAAAAAAACTTAATATAATAATAAATAGAAATAGAGATTCCTGATAATATATCTTTTTCATTTGTGATGCCATGGTGTACAGTGCTGGAGCGCTGCTGGCGTTCGTCATAATCTGAGACAATTTATCTTTTGCTTTTACATAAAGATTCAAGTCTAATTCTGGTGATTTGGACACGGAGGTGTGATAGACAGCAGCATGACGTGCCGGGCTGCCGACGGAGTCTGTGGACTAATATAGTGTTGCTGTGTCCATCTGTAGGTCCATCTGGTGAGACGGGCAGGAAGAAAAGAGATAACAGCAGTCGTCTGCACAACTCATAATCAAGATTATGCGTACGAAACGACCTAACATGAAATTATGTGACCAAGCATAAATTTGAATATCCGACCACAGTTGCAGTACAAACACTATAAGAGTATTGGTATTAGTTGGTCACTTTGGCGTTTTCTTTTCCATCTTTGCCAGCCATGCAAAATACATGATGGCTTTTCTTTTATCTTATCGTTTACAGAACAGTGTGCCTTGGATCCTATTCACCTGAAGTACGTGATATGGTTTTCTACAAAGGAAAGAAACTTAAACTGTTATTGTGTGTGTGTGTGTGTGTGTGTGTGTGTGTGTGTGTGTGTGTGTGTGTGTGTGTGTGTGTGTGTGTGTGTGTGTGTGTGTGTGTGTGTGTGTGTGTGTGTGTGTGTGTGTGTGTGTGTGTGTGTGTGTGTGTGTGTGTGTGTGTGTGTGTGTGTGTCCAAGCATGACGCCGCGTTGCTTTGTGTGTGAGTGCTGCGGTGCACTGGTGTTTTGTTGTGACGTCCATCCAAAGGCTAAACCCTTGGCTAATTAGCTGGAGCACAGGAGCCCGCCATTTCTCATCTCTATTTCTAGGGGTGAAATGTCACTATTGACTGAACAGTTGAGGAGAAGCCAAGTAGTTTGTGAGGTATGACCTTTCTTATAGAATTGCATGATAACCTCAATCGATTATAGCCGCACACATTATGCCCATGAAGCAGAGGGTTTATTTCCCCCCTTTGGTATTGATCTCGTATCATTTTGAGGCAAGGTAGTGAAATCAAGTAGTATGAGGATTTTTTATCTGTGAGACCTTACCTGAATCAATAAAGAGCAACATGCGATATTACATTTCATCTTTAATAACCGGGATGTTTTCAGAATCCCTTCTTTTTTCCCCTCTCTGAAACGGGCAACTTGGTGCATAGAAGGACATCTTTGTCTGCCACAGTCGATAATAATAAAAGCTGCCAATTAGAGGCACTCCTAGGAGGCACGGGGAAAGGTCACTTCACCAGTCTCATATTTTCACTGAATAGCCCTTGCACAGCCTAGTTTATTTTTATTTATTTTTTTCTGTCACTGTAACGAAATTTGAACTCAATCCGATGGTGGGATCAGATGATGTCATGGTCGTCACTGTGTCATGCAACGTGGGCTTTCAGTGGCAGGGATTGGTTTGTGAACTGAGGAAACAGCGAGCATGGACAGAGTGAAACTGTGTAACGCTGCGGTCCTGTACGTCTCACACAACACGAGCCGCTTCTCTCGCTTGTTTTGGACTGTGAAACTATATGGAACTGAACTGTTGGAGCTGGATCAATACCAGACAGCAGATGCCTGAGCAATTGTGTGCTGAATCACATTTTCGCTTGTATAGAAGAAAATTAGGAAATAATAGTCCATATACATTGACCCTATTCTGGGGCAATCATTCTCTGAAAATAGCAGGTCTAGGAGCTTGCAATGCGTCACAACGCACTGTAAGCTTGTAGATTGCCCACTTTCAGCTAAGATATTTGATGTAGATGGAGAAAAGAAGGGGTCCAAAGTAGTGTGTGTGTGTGTGTGTGTGTGTGTGTGTGTGTGTCTGTGTGTGTGTGTGTGTGTGTGTGTGTGTGTGTGTGTGTGTGTGTGTGTGTGTGTGTGTGTGTGTGTGTGTGTGTGTGTGTGTGTGTGTGTGTGTGTGTGTGTGTGTCAATTATATTTGAAGAACTGGGTGGAGCCAAGTTGTGCCCTGTGCCCCCGGGCTCTGCAGGGGTGTGAAGATCAGCCAGGTCTCCAGGATGGTGCAGTATTATCTCTGCCTCACAGGAGAGACGAGAGGAGAGAGGAGAGGAGAGGAGAGGAAAGGAGATAAAGGAAAGCAGAGGTGGGGTGGAAAGGAGAATGATATGGGGGGAGATGACAGGGGTGGAGAGGAGAAGAAAGGACCAGCAATCAGTCAGCTCTCCTCTGCCCTGTGGCTGTCAGGTCCATGGCCACACTCCATTTAGCTGCAACATGGAGACTATGAGGGCCCATGCACATTTACATTTTATATTTGTCATATTTCATACAACCTAACCAGTGACAAGGTTTTCTCAAGTTGATGTCTCAAATTTTGTATTTGATTATATATCATTTGACTCGAGATCCCAACAAAACCACCTTTTTTTCTCCTTTATTTTGTGACCACCCAAGCTAACTACAGTATTTCAGAGCCTTAACCTATCCAGTGTTGTATCACACAAAAAGAACAGTGATCTACATCCAATTCAAATCCCGCAGTAAAAAAAGAAGAAGAAATTGCTCTTGTCACCTTTATTCAATTACAGCCTTGCAATCTGCAGTCTGAGCTTTTGGCTGAACCTTTAGAATAATTCACCACATTTTATCTTCCTTTGAATCTTAGTTGTCATCTCAAGGAGGATCCACTGTGCATATGAAGGGATTTTTATTTGAGAATATGTAATTTCCCCCTGGAATCATTAGCACAGAACAAAATCTTAAATTGTAGAGTTCCAATTATATGCTATATTTTCCCAAAATGTCTGAAAAGAAAATTCTAGCGCACTGGCATGTGATCATAGACTTGCTAAAGCTGTCACCTTTGACCAGATTCCAATTTGAATTTAACGAATCTATCTCAAATCGTCTGACATTTTGCCACATGTTAACTGAACAGTACTTTTATAGATGATGACAAGAATTGAACCCTAGCCACCTGTTTGAAATTAAATAACCACTGGTCCATTGAAAAGAAATAACTTTCTCCTATCCATCAATGGGTTTGACTTATTTTGTTACATTCTTTGCAGCTCCCTTTAATTCAGCTTGTCTTCAACCCTTGGAGAAACTTATTTTCACAGACTTGGATACAGGAAAACAGAGAACATACAAAATAGTTCCACGCCAAATCTGCTTGTTTACTTATTAGCTTATTAACTCAGCTCCTATTACGCCACTCATAATGTAACATTCATGTTGCTGAGCCCCAAAACACTTACATAGTATAATGCTGGTCTCACAAGAATCCATGAATTTGCCATTTTATACTGCTGTGGATGATTATCAACTTCTTAAAAAATCTAATTAACAATTGTTTGTCATTTGAGTATTTCTAGGACCGCTTTTATTCTCCTTGTACATTCTTCCTTGTATGCGGCATTCCTTTATACAACATGCAGCATTACAATGTGAATTTGCTCAGTTGAGTCAGTTGATGCCATGAGCGTTCTTGCAGCCTGTCTAGCCGACATAAATAAATGGATGAACAAAAATGTCTTGAACTTAAATGAAGAAAAGACAGCAGTACTTCTAGTGGGACCTCGTTCTAAAATAGACTTGCTGCAAAAAAGAGATGCGAAGCCTGGCTCAACAGACAAAATCTGAGGTTAGAAACCCGGGAGTTATCTTGGATGCTGAGACCTCAATTTTCAATCTCCTATAGACACGGCGACCAAGACAGCATTTTTTTACTTAAGAAACACCAACTGATGCACGCTTTTATCTTTAGATGACTGTAATGCACTTTTTAGCGACTTGACCAAGAAGTCTATTGATAAACTTTATCCATAACACCGCTGCTAGAATCCTAACAAAAAACAAGAAAGAGAACATATTGCACCTGTCCTTGCTGCTCTGAACTGCCTTCCAGTTTCTTTTAGAAAATAATTTTGAAGGATGTAGAGAAGGTGGGATGAGGGGTGAGGGGAATGGAGGACGGGGCATGTAAGACAAAGAGAATGGGGAGAAGAGAGCGGGATGGAGTACGACTGAGGGAATTGAAGCGAAGGGGGTGAGGGAGAAGTGAAGGGGCTGAGGAAGATAGTAGTAGAAGTAAGCGGGGCCACTATGATTCAGACATAGATGGTTCTGGAGGGGTGAAGAACAACCCTGAGTATTTGGCTAGGGGTCTGTTGAGTGTGGCGTCCAATGAGCTTGCGGCTTCTTTGGACTACTCAGAAGAGCCCCCATCAGGAACCTGTGAATAAAGGATAGGAGAAAGATATGGAAAGAGTGGAGAATGGGTTGGTAGAAGGATGCGAGATAAAAAAGCACAAATGATAGGTAGACATGGCGAGGTGTAAATACACCTCTCTGATTGGCAAGAGGGGAGAAGAACAGGGCATAGTAGCTATCAAAGGTCATTGGAATCAGGGGAGCGAGGGCGGAGTTATTGTCAGATGGAGGATGGATTGTGACAGGTGAGCAGGGGGAGCAGATGAGACTGGAATCAGGTGGTTGATTGATTTATTTGAACGTTATGTTAAAAAAAGCGAAATACAAGTACAATACAATGCATTCGCCGAAATAACACGTCAAGGATAAGAACACAATACTAAGATCTTATACTGTAGATAGATAAATTAAACAGACATCCGCGCTAATCTGCAACACTATCTTTTTGCTAAACAAGTTATGACTACAAGTTATGTAACAGCCAACAGTGACTATCAACCAATTAGATATAGTCCGTTTTAGACACATCACAAAATAGGCCTGACAGTTAAATTTTAAATTTTCCATGCAGTTTTGTGTTTTCTTTTCTTTTCTTTTATACTTTGTAGCTCTGCAGACTTTTAATGTCAAGGTGAACCGCAGCTTCTACATTAGATAAGAGCAGGCGATGAATGGTTGCTCCTCACAACCATAGCAGAGGTTTCGAGGAGAGTTCAAATCTACTCCTCCAGTCTGAATTTGTGTAGAGATTGGACATTCCCCAAATAGAGAAAAATGCAGTATTTGATGGGTCCAACTAAAGAATAAAAAAAGTTGTCTTTATGGGAGAGTTTATAGCTCATGCTGCTCCTCTGCATAGAGCAATGAGCTCAAGAGAAGAGGGACCAGTGGACTGTACCCAGGACTGTAGAACCCTCAGGTCACTTCCCTGGTGGAGTCAAGCTGCTTCATAGCCAGCCATAATAGGGTCCCTGCAGGTCGAGAGAAACTGAAATACCTTTCCCCTATAATAAACGGAGAGACAAAAACAACAAGGCATTTGGGATACCGCAGACAATGGCAAAAGAGTTACAATGTCACACAGACTCACAGCTTTAGACGCATAAAGTCAACAGCAGTCATTAAGTCAATACTCCACTTTTATTATGCACTTTCTGTAGTTACAAAAATGGTCCCTTTGCATTACGTTTGTTGATTTTGAATTACGTTTGTTGATTTTTTATAATGCTCAGAGCCCTAGCTCAAAGGCGCAGTTTATATTTTAGCTGTGTTGCAGAGCTTGTGGGCAAAGCCAGTGAAATCCTTCACTCAGAGCTTTCCCCCCAATCAACACTGGTCCTCCTGAGCAGTGGAGGGAGTTCATGGCCATAATAACATATCAGTGATGAGTATGTGATATCACTGCTGTAGAACAGAGACACATAATCCAGTTTGTGCCTAAAAAAGAATAATTCAGCTGCACCCGAATAATCCCCCGAAATAACAAGCTTAAGGGCTAAACCCTCTATAATTTTATCTGTAATCTTCCATATAGTGGTATCACAATGACATCAAAGCGGGACTGCAAATTCATGGCTAGCAAATCAATAGACAGAGGAGTCGCATTAAAGCTTAATATGTGGCAAAGTGGAGCTTTGGGAAGGCTGTGGGTTTCGACTTGGCCAGGGCTGGGAGAGAGATACAGGGGGAGACGACTGGATCAGAGATACCCAGCCTGTGACAGTCCTCCCATTGTGGTCTGTGGTTTAAAGCTGCTGGGCGCGCACACATCATGCCAAGGTAGTTTTATATTCTGCTCTGATCCACTATTCTAGTAGGACATTTCTTGCTTGGAATTTATTTATTTAACTTCAGTATTGCACAAGAGGGCAAGTCAGTGGCTAGAAACACTGCACTTCAGTTGAATTGCAATTTCTTTGGTCTGAGCACAGGTTGCTCGCTGTATAGGTTGTATTATCGGACACTTATTTTTGGTGTTGTTTTGGAGTTTGTTGTGGTACTCTATACTTACAGTAGCACAGAATATTTTTTAAAGCTCTACGGTTGGTCCTATTTGTTTACCAGGCACATTGCATTCTATCAAAACAAATCTCTTATCATCTCTTTTTTTCATACAATATTCTAATTATGAGATCATTTTGCCAGTTCCAGGAATTTTCTGGATTTTCACTCCTTATTTGAAGCCATTCCCAAATCAGTCCCGAATCACTAACAAAGCAAACATATATTGAAATGCGTAAAACTATCTCACCCCTGACAACATTTTACTTGACTTTTCACTTAATTTGAGACAAGGCTTCTTGTTTTGGAGCTACATTTTGCAATGTGTACGTAAATAATTCAGTATACTCTGTTCTTATAATAGTGTTGTTGGGTTTTTTCCTTTCCTTTTCTTTTTCTTTTTTTGCCTTGTCAACATGTCATTGTGTCCATGCTGAGATCTCAGCATTTTTCCTGAGAGAAGTGCCAAACTGAGCAGCATGGCCTCACTGTGGTAATTAGGGATGGAGGGCTTTGACCCTGGCTCACTCAAGGACGCAGCCTTCACAGTGCAACTGTCTTTCTTCTGTCCCATTACACAGGCCTTCTTTGCTCTCCCTGCAATATTGCCCGGGGAGCATCGCTGTGAAATGAGGCTGCTCACTCTTTGACTTTTTATCTGAGTCCTACATCACTCCGTGGAGCTGTCTCCATGTAGGGATTACTGTTCAGAGGACATCAGTGATATATTACAGTAGATCATTTCCTTCACTAGAATCCTCCTCGGGTCCCCATTCTGCTCGTTTATATATATTCAAAGCACATGCAGAAATGGCCTTTCAGACTGCAAAGCGAAAGCTCAAAGAATTGAAGGGAGCTATAATATTCAAATAAAATGTTTTACGCGTTCACATGAATCTCATGACAACCACTCTCTCAAGGAAAGATAAGCTCAGATACAGCTCATATCAGAAAAAAAGGACCGTCTGAATTTGTCTCATTTTGCCTTAGCTCATGGGAGTACGTCTCTAAAGCCAAGTTCAGAACAAAGATTCACAACAAGACTAAACCGTTTTAACCCATTTAGACCGGGAACGCATCTGTGTGTCATTTCTAAATTTCTTTGACTATTCAAAAATAACAGATATACAAGCTCACTGAGTGCTGCGCTATGAGCTTGTAGATCTGCTATTTTTGAAAAAAAACCTCTTTGAATATACAGTATATATACATTTTCAACTAAAATCTTTGCTTCTGGGGGTCCCTGGAACAAAATATTTTGAGATGGGGGTCCACAGCCAAATACATATAATTACAGGGGTCCTTGATATGAAAAAAGTTTGAGAACCACTGATATTATATCAACATGAGTTTTTTCAAAAAAAATGTTTATAGAACCCCCCCCCAAAAGCAAAGATTTTAGTTAAAACTATTTGCTTTAAAATATATATTCAAAGATTTGCACAAATGTTCAAGATTAAACATAAATAAATAGTAGATCTACAAGCTCATAGCGCGGCACTCGGTGCGGCACTATGAGCTTGTATATCTGCTATTTTTGAATAGCCCAAAGAAATCTTAAAATGACACACAGATGCGTTCCCGGTCTAAAAGGGTTAAACCCAAAGCGACGTGTTGTGAACTTCAGATCAGCTACTGCACTTTCGGTGAGCGACGCGTCGTATGACAGAGCATAAATTAAACAGGTGGTGCCATGGTTTTGCACTTCTTCTGTCTTTCATATGTCTATGAGGTTGATAGAACTTCATTAAGGCCCCTGGTTGTGTTTTTTATGGTGTTTTATGTGTTCTCTGACTATTTTGAGTTTCTTCCTGGAGGCTGAAACCTTGAGGGTCAAACGTGCCAATAGAAAAACAGCGCTTTAATGACGCAGTAGAAATATACCCTTCCCCTCATTATCATAACACAACAGGTGTGGGCATGAGGAGGAGGAGGGACTAGGACAGGAGGCGGAGGGACTGGTTCAGGTGGGAGGTGCTAAGGTGAGAACCAGGTATACTTAATGAACTGGAGGCGTGTCCACATAAAAACATAATTTTAACACTTTCTGTACACTTTTTTGAAAAAAAACGTCCTCCTAGTATAACCATAATACCTGATGATCATGTTTTAGGGGGGGGGGGGTCACTGAAAATCACAGCACCCCGTCTTTAAGCATTAGAAAAATCGCCAGTGGTCTGAATGACTCCTATTAGGACTGAACAGTTGGTTCTGTGGGCTGTGTGCTGTCTGAGGAGCAGAGCGGATGAGCCACGAGGAGATAGATTAGGTGGATGCTCAGCTACACGAGGAAATCTTGTTGTCCTAGCACTGGGCCATGGCTGGCACGGACCCCAAGTGCTCCCCAAGATTACAGCACAAGTAATAAATGGCTGAGGAGCCCAGATGCTGGAGGGCGGGGCGGGCTAAGAGGAGAGAAGAGAGATGAGCTTGGTAATAGGTCAAAGCTATTATACCGGGGCCTTATCATTCCCTCAACGCCAGTCCAGTGGAGTCACCCTGCACCGGCAAACCGAATATGTCAGCCTTTGTTTGCAATCATGAGTAATATGTCTAATATCTATGGCAGCTGAAGACAATAGCTTAAAACACAATGCATTGAAGGTGCTCAATATTTATTGGATTCTTCTAGTAGTGAGGTCTACGTCAGATGTTGCTCTTGGGTTTGTTATTTGGTGCTTTTGTCAGAAAACAATCCATAATTTAAACTGGAAAGCTACTTCCTCTGCTACTTTACATAAAGTGAACCATTAACCTCACTTGTAATAGACACCAGTATTTTATCAGATTCAAAAGCAGCGTCCTTCCACTATTTAAAAGTTTTGTGCCTTGCTCAAGGACACTTTAGTGCTGGAAGTGGGCATTGCAGAGTCTCTTGTCGAGTAACTCACAGCTGGAATGTTCACAACTGTTGCTGCCAGAGATTAAACCAGCAGGTGCTTAGCCTCTCTACCTTAATGCTCATCTGCTGGTTTAATTAAACTAAATTCTAGATGCAGGCTTGCATGTAAAGAGCCGTGCCCTACCCTGAATAACTTTGCTAAAGGACAGACCTATAATGAGGTTGTTTACTTTATGTCTGGCATTATGTGTCAAAGTGCAGGAGAAAATATCCTTGCAATAAAGTTAGAGGTAAAGCTCGAAGTGAAAACTTTATTAAATGAGCCATCAAATATGAATCACTATCATTTGCCCTAGTTCTTCAGTTTCATTGTCATGCAGCTGGAACAGAGAACAATCTTCATTTCACTATGATGAGCCTAAATAATTGAAACAGTAGTTATTTATCTCAATTTGGGCTCAGGCCGCTGCCTCCTACTTTTAAATTCCGCTCTGTTAGGGGAGATGTGCTGAGATAGATAAATCACATGTCTTGTTAACTGACAGCATGCCACGGCTATATCTGCAACATCAATAACACAGCTCCACAAAACAGGTCTTTAAAAGTCTATTGGACTCATTACCTGTGACACGGTGATCTAATGAAAAAGTCCAAGGTTTCTCTCCCACTCTCATTTGCTTTCATGTTGGCAGAATTGAAAAGATGAATAGAAACTATAAATTAGTTGTGAACCACTGTAGCGTACGTACAGTATTTATATCTTATAATGGCAGATTTTCCATGGTAAAAAACCTTTTCCTGGTACGCAACATACACATACTGTAGCCCATAATGGCCATAATGACTAGCCTCATCCTGCTTTGTTCCTTAACCACTTTAACCCTGGTGTCCCCAAAAATAGGGAAATTAGCAGATCTACAAGCTCATAACGTGTCACGATGCGTTGTGATCTTGTAGATCAGAATGATTTGCTATTTTTGGAAATGGCGCTTGAGTAGTTAAAAAGACCTATGGGTAGATTACCATGTCAAACAAATAGCTCATCCCCAACAGCAGTGCTACTCATTGTTATGCAGTCGTAAACAGAGAGGAATCTTTATTTCACTATGATGAGCTTAACCGGTCCACTGTGTTGGTATGCTGAAGGAAATCTCCAAGCCGAAAGGGGGGATCGATATGCGTTCCATCCTGAAGCACCTGTCCATGCTGTGGCTGTGCCCCTTTGCATCCCGCGTGGGTTGACAGAAGTCTCATCCGACCGCAGAGCCACGAGGTGATTTGGAGGACCTTGCCTTTCTCTTTTGTTGCAGTGACAGCAAGTCAATCCAAAGCGCAGGAGATAAACCTCATCGATCCATATCCGTTTTCTACACAATGTAGCAGTCCCCGCTATTGATCGATTATCAGCTTGATTAAGTAACCTTGCGCCAAATGCATATACAGTATTTACTTACTGTAGATCCTGCACTGAATAGCAGTTCAGGAGGGATGCAGAGAAATGGAAGAGATACCTTGACAATACCTTGGACTTTTTCTCTTCGTCAAAAATGACTGAATGGCTGCAGTTTCAGGGGAATGATGCCCATTAAAACCCGTTTTGGCTGTCACAGCCTAAACAGAAGACTTTAGATTACATACAGTGCTATCACTTTTACGCACGCACGCACGCACGCACGCACGCACGCACGCACGCACGCACGCACGCACGCACGCACGCACGCACGCACGCACGCACGCACACACACACACACACACACACACACACACACACACACACACACACACACACACACACAAACGTGTGCATGCACACATAAACACACATTCATGCACTGCTGGATCTCATTATGCAAATGCTAACATTTGTGCTGTTACAAATTCATCATCACACAAAATTTTTGGAAATAGAAATGACTCATTTGGATTTGAGCCCATCTAGTACAATACGAGGTACTGTATGAAGTGTATCTTATAAATGTACCATTTACCATTTAAGTGCAAACTGGAATCTCGATCTGTTCCAATTATTATAAATACATACCAGGAATAGTTGGTCCATGGCAATTTATTACTCTCATTTACTTATTAGTGTAAATGTTTAATGCATAAGCATTCATGTGGGCCTTGTGTGTCTCGTGTTTTTGTTGATGAGGGCATTTTCCTGGAATTGACTCTTAATAACGGCTGGGAACTTGATGTTAATGAATGAAAATTGTCTTGGCAAGTATTGATTTCAGGGTCTTCATTTCTCTGTTGCAGAGCCTTGAAAACGCTATGAGGTGGAGACCATTTAAGCGCCCTGCTACATTTGCTAAAAAATCAATAGAATTCCATTTACAAAACAGACAAAGGTGACTCAGTTAATTTGACCATGAAAATACCATCTCAGGTTGTCAGCCTACATGG
The DNA here is from genome assembly GCF_963454915.1 of Gymnoscopelus microlampas. Lineage (NCBI taxonomy): Eukaryota > Metazoa > Chordata > Actinopteri > Myctophiformes > Myctophidae > Gymnoscopelus > Gymnoscopelus microlampas. The sequence continues at coordinate 31,012,086 of NC_139954.1, forward strand.
CAAAAACAATGGAACAACCACAAGATGAACTCCGAAAGTTAACATTTTCCACACTTGTGAGTTCTCCATCTCTTATACTCCTCAGCACTAAAAAATGTCTGTCTGTGTAAAAACAACTACTACCAAGGTCATAAATAGACATAAATAGCATTTTACAATTATAATGAGGGACTTTTTTATCTGTCCATAGATTTCATATAAGCGCAAATAGCTTAAACTGAGCCATATGAGCCATATATTTTGCTTTACCTTTCAACAGAACACAGAGCAATAAAAAACATCCCAGTGCGGAAATGCTGAAATGCATCTTACATCGGCCGTGTATTTACCCAGACTCTTTCATTGCTAGTGAATGACTCATACTGTTATTTATTTAAGCAGAGTCTGAAACTCCTCTTTTCATTGCCAATGGGGCACCCTTCTCAGCAAGACCCACTAGAACACTGCCATGGGCTAGAATTTTACAACAAACAAAAGCTCACTTTCACTGAGATTTTCACAAGAGATTGGCTGTACTGTATCTGTAAACCCATCACTCAATTATTTAAGTGACCAACAACGCATCCACAATGAATATTTGATTCTTCTTACTATGTTAGTAGTCAGCCACTGACTAATGTGGAATTTGAAAAAAATGAGTTCAGCACATGGTAGGGGCCACAAAAGTGTGTGTTTCTGTGTGCGTACATGTGTGCATGGCATGGGTATGTGTGCTCATGTGATTATGCAACCGTATTCAGTACATCACCAATTAAACAGGAATCAATGTTCTATGTCAATGTCTTAATGGTATTAATAGCAATAGCAGTAGCTCTCTCTGCACAAAGTGTTACCCAGGTGGCTCGGGCAAATTAGGTCCAGGTGGGTGGAGCAATCTGTGGCCTGTCAGACAGCGAGGTGTGCTGCAGACCGAGATGTAGCCCGATGATGCAGACTGGTTTCAGGCTGATGGGAGCAGTGGAGCAGACAGTAGGTTGGAGTGTGCTCAGCCCTCCGTCTGACACTGGCACAGTAAAACCTGTATGAATAATTACCTAATGTGGCAGAACGGCACTCCTGACATGCACACGATAACGTCTTCCAGACAAGATCAGCCTTCTCCGCCTCGACTCGCATTACTTTATAATCATCAAACTCTCTGCCAAAGAAATATGCCCGTGGTACAATGCAATATTTCCATTGAGGGTATGCAGTATTGCTTGTTTGCTGTGTTTGTGAATAATGCTGACGTTTGATTATGCCACCTATAGTCAGAGGCCAAATGCACTGAAGACCTCTTATTCTGCCCGGACCTCACTGAGCTCAATTTGTGAAATAAACCTATTGAATATTTCATTAGATAACAAACGCTTGTTTCCACTCAGGATCTTTTTGCCCATTCACTATTCAGGTCTCTGCACATTGCCATGATACAATGGCCTATGAGTAATGGGATCAACCTGAGGATTGTGTATTACGTGTTTTTTTGCTGCTCACTGGTTTTGCTCTTGTGGTTTTCCTGCTTCCTTCTCCCTGAGGTGCTGATGAAAGTGATTTGACTAGTTTTGCAACATAACGGATGCATGCAGTTTAGTGCATGTCCTCCCCCAGGAATATTCCATCAATGAGAGATGTCCCCAGCTCTAGCGTGTACTCCTCAGGTCTATTACAGTACAGAGAAACACATTGAGAATTCACCAGTGTCTAATTTACTAATGACTCAAGGCTCTGTGCGTGAATTGGGAATCAAAAAGCAATATCATTTTATTATACCTATAACCATCGTACACTCGTTTGTACTTACGTCGCATTAACTATCACATAAGTCTGTACATTGAGTGAGTTGTAAATTAAGCGTATTTGATGTTCTATCTCTAATAGAGTGATACCAACACGTCACCGACACGCTTTCTCCAGGAAGTTAACCCTTCACGACCGGGAACGCATCTGTGTCACTTTCAGATTTATTTGGCTATTCATAAATAGCATATCTACAAGCTCATAGCGCGGCACCGAGTGCCGCACTATGAGCTTGTAGATCTGCTATTTTTTTTAAATCGTGAAAATTCGTGAAAATCTTTGAATATACTATATATTTTTAAAGCGAACATTTGTAACTCAAATCTTTTTGCTTTTGGGGATTTTACAAATGTCTTCTAAATCCTTTTGAAAAAAAAGAGCATAATTATGTTGCTACAGTATAATATCAGTGGTTCTCAAACTTTTTCATGTCAAGGACCTCCCAAAATTATTTATTTGGCCGCGGACCCCCATGAAAATATTTAGAAGCAAAGATTTGACTAAAAAATACATATATTTTCAAATATTTGCACACATTTTCATGATTAAAAGGAAAAAAAAATAGCTCAAAGACATCTTAAAATGACACGGATGCGTTCCCTTCCCGGTCTTAATGGGTTGATCACTGAATAATTCATTCTGCTCTGTTCCTGCTCGAAATATATGTCTTGTTGTTTGATAAACCTCCTGATCAGAGATTCTGAAGAGGAATTCTTTGCCCCATAGCCTGTACATTCCAGTCTTTGGTTGGCACAGCACGGGTGTCAGCTTGCCCACTGTGTGCTCATCCTGTGTCAGAGAGAGAAATCAGACGGCAGCTGGACCATATCCACAAATTTTCACCAGTCTTTTTCTTTTTTTAATCTATTTTCTTGGATATTTGGGGTGTAGGCTACAATTATGATGAAAAGCAATAAAGCATATAATTTGGCTGTTTCATAGTTTGCACCGAAAAGCTTTGAGATGGCGGTTTATAGGCTACTGTATGCAGCAGCTGTGCTCAAATCAGTGGGCTTTGATCATCGGTCCTGCAGTAGGTGGATATTTTCAAAGGTATCAAGGAGAAGCAGGCATTCTTTGATCGTTGCTTTATTTTGTTTCGCACAAAGAAACGATTGCCGAGGAATTATTGAAAGTACAGTATGTTACCATATTAGTGGTAAAAGCCTCCAAAAACACGAGCCAGAACACTCAAAATGTTAGTAGATCAGAGGTACAATGATAATTAGGTAGAGAGAAGGGGCATCAGTAGAAAGCAGACTAATTGTTGGACATGTACTAGTAGTGTAACTGTAAGTGACAGGGCAAAGCTTAATGCGGAGAAACTTGGAAGGAATAAGCTTAATTTATACTCCATGTTGACTTGTTGTTTGCTTGAACATTTGTTTTTTGTAGTACAGAATATAAATTAGGCTTTATAGTTACAGTATATCGTAAATCTGGGGTCTGGCAGTAAAAGCCACATGTCACATGACCTTTTCGTCAAAAGACAGTGAAAACGTCTGAGGTGAAAGATCACTTTCCTCCACCTTCACCTATAAAATCGAATCATATACAAAATAGTAGAGCCTAGATTAGACGACCACCTAGCCAGTCACCCTGTGACCGTCCCTCCAGACGATGATATGGGGTAAATAACCACCTAAAGGAGTAGTTCATCCCCAAAATGACTTTTCTTCCTATCAATTGCTCACCCCATGAAGCCTTACATTTATGGAGAATCTTTTAGAGTTTTTTTTGCATTCCTGAACCACTATTCCAATATTTGATTAATTAAAGTAAAACGTTTTTTTTCTGAGTGACTATGACATGTTTAACATTCAAGTCACTGAATTAGTAAACGTTTACTTGGGGTCATGCTTTGCTTTCCCTTCTTTTCCCTTCACTGAAATTGAGATTTAATGGAAGAAATAATACTGCTGAGAAACATTGCCCGAATTGAGTCCTTGAAACTGTTATTCATGCTTTTATTTTGTCACGTTTAGACTATTGCATCTCCCTGTATCCTGAGTGACTCAGTTAAAAAAAAACTGTCTCCCCTCGCCAACAGGTGCAAACGCAGATGATAGACTGTTAACTAAAGAAATAAAACCATATTATACTGATCCTGGCTTATCTTCACTGGTTGCCTATGAGTTTCAGAATTGATTTTAAGGTTTTACTGATTACTTATAAAGCCTTGCAATACCACACTCCTAAAGCTGGTCCTGTATAAGCCTGAGTGTAGCCATAGATCGTCAGAATGTTTTATTATTGTTAATAAAATCCTATTTCATTATTGTTATTATTAGTGTTATTATTATCCTCCTATAATTTGAGAAACCTCTGCGGTGGTGGTGAGCCCAAAACTGTATGCTCGGTTCTCCTCAGTGGCTGGAGCAATTGATCTGAAATTGCACACAGCCATTGACCTTTTGAATTGGAATCCTGAAAAGTAACATTTTTGTTAATTTCAAATGAATTTAGTTATACCTATGTTAACTTTATGAACTTAGATACAAATACATTGGACATAAAAAAGACAATAGCATTTTAATACTTGTCATTAAGCTACTAATATAGACTGAAGTGATTAAAGCGGGTCACGTTTGCATGTTTGGAATTGTAACAGCTGAAATCAATAATATATCAGTATTCCAAAATTAACCTGCGGGCCGCATTAAGTGAAGAAATAACATGTGTCATGGGAGACTTTGACTGGTGACCCAAACACCCGTCTGCCATTTATGAAAGCCTTCAAGATGAAGTTGGTCATTCTCCCATGACAGTCCAGACTCCAGAGCCCAGATTGCGACTCAGATCAAATGGATCTTCGATGGCAATGTACTTGGAGGTCCACTGTTTTGTGATTTTGGTGAGACAGCCTTTCTGTCGGATGCAGATAACATGCTCCTTGAAGTCAAAGTCCTCTGTGTAGCAGCGGAGCAGGTCAAGCCACAGATCCCCCACCGTTTCAGTGTTCAATTCGTACTGAGGCCACTGCTTAGGCAGTGCTTCCAAATCATCAAAGAAATGGATGTTCCAACCATCAACCAGAACTTCTGGTTTCTTGTCTTCTTCATAAATCTCCTGCAGCACAGGAATCACCGGTGGGTTTCTCTGAGGAAGAACAGGACCATGAGCGTGAGGGCGTAGGACAAGAGGCTGCCACGGGACGCGTCCCCGATGTCACACTTCTTGGCGAAAACCTTCATGACATAGCAGAGGATCTTCACTCTCTTGTCGATAGCGCCGTATGATGCCAATAGGCGTGTGTTGTGCAGGGCCAGGGTGTTGTAGAGACTGATGTTTCCTTCCAGCCCTGTGTGGACGTGGATGAACTTGACAAAGGGCATCTTGGCTGTGAAAGGCAGGATATGCTTCAGACCTGGGTGTTTCCTCAGTAGTTTTGCCAGGCTCTCGATGATCCCAATGCAGTCCAGACCATCTGAGGTTGCTCGTTCCTCCAGCACCATGCATATATTGAGGTCACTCTTTGTAAAGGCAAAGCCATTCTTAGACGATGCAAACAACCGCAGCTTCGTGCTTGAAAAATCCCTTCTGACAAAGTTCTCCAAGTCATGAACGATGTTCTCTCTCTCTCTCTGTCCATTTCATGTATGTCAGTACATATGGTTTGATATGTCCATATTTTATTCCAACTCGTAGCGTGACTAGCAAAACTAAACAAATTGATTTGCATTATGTGGGGAACAAAAACAATGCGACGCCAACCGGAACCAACCACCGGAACCACGATAATTGTTTCCTTTTTTCTAAACCGGATCACACGGCTAGTTTTAGAATGAATGCCAGGCTTTCCTCAGAGGTGGAAAGTCTGGTGACGCAAGGTTACATTTATAATATCCTCCTATAATTCGACAAAGCTCTGTGCGGGTGGTGAGTGGTGAGCCCAAAATCTCTTCTGCCCGGTTCTCCTCCGTGGCTGGAGCAATTGATCTAAATCTTCACACAGCCATTGACATTTACCATGTGCACGGAACAACGAAGCCTGTTTTTCGCTGTCCCCCAATGTCAGCTGTGTATCAGTCTTTTTGTGTTCGCTGGCTCCCGGGTTGCCAAATCATGTGCGCATATCCCCCCACGGGTATGGTCTAGTTATTATAATTAATAGTATGATTTGATCATGAGTGAGCGCTATTTCCAAGAGAATCTTGTGCAGGGAATTTCTATATGCAACTGTTTTTTCTCTCTCTACAGTCATCTGAAAAAGTGCAAGGGACATTTATATCACCTTTGTCTCTTTGCCTCAGCACTAGACCCATTTGTAAGTACTGTTACTTATGAAGGGTTGTACACTGACCTGTCTGTATAAGATGTTTTGGACATTTTATGCTTTATTTCAGATAGGTCAGTATAGAGAGACAGGAAACCAAGGGCAGAGAGATAGAGAGAGAGAGAAGAGAGACATGCGAGACACAACAGGGGTCAGATTTGAACCTGGGTCCTCACACTCTCAAGGAGCATATGGTCTGTGCTCTAACTGGCTGAGCGCCACCAGTCACCCCTGACCTGTCTGTCTAAAGCCTCTCCTCTGCAGAGGGGTCACTGACCTACCACTGTGATGAATAAGAGAGAATGAGAAAGAGACAGCATTGGATGACAGTGTCCTGCTGGTGCATTGTTAGACATTTTATGGGAGGTGGTTTCTGGTCTTTGATCAAGGGCATGAGTGAGTGAGTGAGTGAGTGAGTGAGCATGTGGGCAGTCTGCACTTCTATGCATCTCTACCGTTCACTCTTTCTTTCTTGGACTGATTTCATCTCCTCCATTTTCTTTCCCTTTGCATTCTCTCACTCTCACAACATTTTTATCTTTTAAAACTGCACTACAAATATCTATGCAAATGCAATTATTTTCATCTGCATACATTATTTTAAAATAATAAATATGTTGTATTATAATTCAGGTGTTTTTCTGAGTGTGTGTGCAAATCTGGTGTTTTGTCTGCAGTAAGACCAGTGTGTCAGTGTGTTCCTATATCCCAACAGTGTGTGGGGGGAAAACAACATTACTACAGTATTGCTCTCTCTATCTTTATCTTTTTTTGCTCTCATGCCCTCATCTCCACCCCATTTCCCATCTGCCTCTCTGGCCTTCAAACACTTTGACACTTCAAATTCCATAGACCATGGTAGCCATGGTTATGAGGCCACATACTCAGAATGAGATGCATGGTGGACTAGAATAAGGTGCAGGGTCCAGCATGGTGAACCATGCACTCTGGTCCACCATGGTCGAGAGTGCATGGCTCACCATGCTGGTCCACCATGGTCCAGAGTGCATGTGGACCATTATGTCGTGCACAGACAATGAGTCCTTAAATCACTCCCAGACTTTGGCCTCAGAAATAATTATGAGACTCTCAACCGCAATATGACAACCTTCCAGTCCCCAATGCCTGAATTGTTTGGGCAGCTTCATCTGCACTATATGCTCAGATATAAGTACAACTGCATTCATTACTTAGGTCTGATTGGATAGCTGTAAGGATATGTAAAACTGGCATTGCGGGATTACAGGGGGAGCCATGTGAAAGTACAGCCAAGTCCGTGTGAGACCTCTGAGCATTGGGAAATGAGCCACATCAATTTCCCCTCAATGGGCTCGACATGGTCCACAATGCAGTTCAATTGGCAGAGAAGTCATTCCATTAGAAATGTGCATTAAAGGAAATCATCAAGTTTTATTGGATCATAATTATGCACATTTTTATCATTTGTAAGAATTACATGAAAGTATTTCTTTAAATTATAAGTTTTATGACTCATAATCATGCATACTTTATTATTTGCAATAATTGCATATAAGTAATAATTATTTTAAGTAATCTCAAAGTCTACTTGTAGGAGTCAGAGGCTGTGAGACAGAAGAAATCAAATAAAGTGCAGTACTTTCATAGCACTGCAGGGTACGTAGTCTCTTAAAGTCAAGTGGTTATGAGATCAATATACTGTAAGCTGCATTGTTCTTGATTAAATATATTCATTATAACTTGGCATAGCTGAACGGCCGGCTAATCAAAGCTCTTCAGGTTATGAAAGTCATTAAAGGATGGAGTAGACAATACTACTAATGCAGAAGTGCAGAGAGGTGCTGAATTTTACGAGTTATATGCAGACCACTGATGTACATTAGATAGCACCCATGCTAATGTCTTCTAAGGCTTTTATCACGCTCCCTCATCCAAGAGGAATGTGATAAATCATTTGTGTGTTGAGGTTGGTGAGACTTTGGTTTTTGTGGTATGGGAGACTGATGACTGGGTTGAATGTTTATTTCAGAGAATGAAGTAGCCTCCTTTGTGTCTCGTACCGGAACCGCTGCCTACCGGTCTGCTGGTCAACAAATTATTGGCTTAGGAATGCGACAAAAAACAAAACAAATATCCATGAATTCAGGTCTCCATGGGGTGACTAATCGATAGAAAAAAAGTAATGTTTATGGTGAACTATCCCTTTAAGTGGTTGATGTAATAAATCAAACTACCCACAGAGTAGGAATTTCATAGCCATGAAGGCCATGGCTGCCCCCTCGGTTTGGCCTTATGCCCAATTAAATTAAATGAAAAGACCCAAGGCCCGCCCACACTGTCCCAGTGCCCTAGCTTATTTCACCATTTTCTCCTCTGACCTCTTCCTGTCAATACAGTTTTTAGATACCAGAGTCTGAATTCTTAACTCCCCCTGAGTCCCCATCTTCCCCCTGAGTCCAGGGGTAAGCATGTGTGAACTTTTGACTCAGGACTTTCTACAAATGGCCATAATTGCCATGGAAATAACAATTATTTGTTGATTTTGTGAAATAAACACCTTTTTCATGTATTCATTTGACTGTTAGTTATACTACTTCAAAATAAGATCATCCTTAACTCTTATAAGTTTTGAGTATTTGTTCATCTATTTGTTTATCTAGTTTCCATTTCATTTATCATCTATTTATTATCATTATTGTTTTTATTTTCCTTTTATTTGTTTTTTGTTTTTCATTTTGAATTTGCAACTGCAGTTTGAATACCTCCTCTCATCGTCTCACTCCCTGATCTTCTACCCCTACATCAACCCATAAACTCCCCACCAATGCTTAATTGTTTGTTTAATCCAATGCTGTGTTTGTCTGGTTCCCTTTTGTTTTCATCTGCGTTGTTCTTATTTCTTTGTTTTGTGCTCACAATGCACCCATTTCCCCCCTGTTAGTCCCTATTAGGTCTTCGTTTACTCACTGTTTTGTCGCTTTGTTATTTCCCCCCCTCAGAGAGGTGACATTATTCTGTTGCTATTATGTTATCGTAATTATAATTAAAAAGAACGTTCCTCCCAAAAAGGGGGATGGGGGTGGCGTAGGCAGGACAACTCATCTTTGTATTTAAAAGAGAAAAATAATGATCATCCCTCCACTCCACTGTAGCAGACATGGCGACAGTGCTGATACACTACTGATGATGATGGTAATAAGCATGAGGGTAAAAATAGTTACTGCAGCCAAAAAGCCTTATAATGACGACTTGGAAGGATTACAGTCAGGGATGGGGGTGTGTTGGGAATGATTATACGTTAGAGCAATGTAATGCCTGATTTATACTGAAATACCGATCTACAAGCTCACAACGCCTTGTGAGCTTGTAGATCTATATATACTTTTGCAGGGGTCTCCAACAGGGGTCCGGGACCCCTAGGGGTTCCTCAGAGTTACTACAGGGGGGCCGCCAAATCTTTGTGTAATAAAATCGCAGATCTACAAGCTCACAATGCCTCGCGCTGCGAGACGTTGTGAGCTTGTGGATCGGCTATTTTCAGCAAAGTGGTTTGGTGTCGGAAATCTATGAAAATACAATTTTATACAGTATGTAGTGGGGGTCCCTGCTTCATCTCTCTTTCAGCTAGGGGGTCCTTGGGCTGAAAAACGTTGAAGACCCCTGCTTTATGGTGTAAATCAATCTTAAGATTCTCACGGCATCAGTTCTGTGAAGCTTCTGCAGGGTCTCCTCCACTCGGTGTTACACGATGTGAAGTGCGTCGTGGTTTCCCCTGTCAACCCGTGTACTTGTATCTCTGCTGGCACTATCATTAATTCAGGGACTGCACAAGTACACGCCTTGTCTCCTCCTCCTCCTCCCAGGCCTCTTGGCCTCTTTGTTAGGAATGAAACGGACAGGATAATTAGACTGTAGGACTTTCACTGTCTTGGTAATTGTAGTTGTGTGGTCCCATTAGAAGATTTAATTGTCTCACACTGCAAGAGATCAGTCAGAACAATCAGGTGAGCTACAATGTAGAATGACAGACACCTGTCCTGCCTACAGTACACCGCTCACCCCGGCGTAACAGGTATTTCTGAGCCACCTATTACATTTTCACGTAAACACTTACCTCTTATCTCCCACATGAAAGTCTACATTTGTTTATACATAATTAGAGACGCATGTATGCACTGATCCTATACCCTGTTATTCCATTAGGCGGTGAGATATTAAGTCTACCTTAATTGCAGTTCGATTATGGCTGGCTTCCACTTAGAGCTTTGTTCTCTGCTGCTTGACAAACAGAGGGGGTCAAGCTGGTGCCGTCCCAGGTGCTGAAATGAGACGACAGATCTCGTTAAAGATACACAGACATTTAGATTAGACTGACGATAGTGCCCTGTTGTTACCTCTAGAGGTAAACCGGTGCATTCATTATTCCGATGTGTACAGCTTCTACATAACTTTGCTTCTTGCATACCAGTCCTCATTGGCAAGAGGTTATATTTTGTGTTAGTTTATGGGGGGGTGAGAATTGCGAGCTTTGCTGATACAGTGACCATTGTATTGAAGATGTCCTGGATAGAGGGAAGCTCATTGCTGAGTCTGGAGGGGACTGTGGTGTTGAATACAGACCTGTAATCTATAAACAGCATTCTCCCATAGGATTTCCTCTTCTCCAGGTGGGAGAGGGCTGTGTGTAGTTCTGTGGCATCGTCTGTGGATATGTTTTGCCCGGTAAGCAAATTGGTTGGGGTCTAGTATGATTGGCAACCTGCTATAGGCTCTATGCACAGCGGCCATATTTTCACTTCCTTAACAGGTGTTACCAATGACACTAATGAAGGCTTTGTTCCATTTTGTGTAGCACAGTGGTTCTCAGATTTTTCAATTTCCATGACCCCCATAACTCTGAGAGTGTACAAATGTAACCAAATGGACCCTTATGGGTCCATTTGTACACTCTCAGAGTTACACATCCGTAAGGGGCCATTTGGAAACCTCTTAAGGAACCATGAGGGTCCCTGGACCCACATTTTAGTCCCACTGGTGTAGCAGAGCATTTCCAGTGAGTCAACATGCACAATATCAGAACCCTGACTCTGTTTGACCAGAATGGAACAGTGCCTTCATTAGTATCATTGGTAACACCTGTGAATGTCTTCACAATATGGCTGCTGTGCATAGAGCGTATTGATCAGCTCTTTGACATGCTTCTTAAGCATTTGCCCACTATGGGGGTGAGGGCTATCGGAAACCAGTCATTTCACCAGACAAAAGTCACCAGACAAAAGACAGCATCTGTTGGTACCTCTCAGTTGACTCTGTCCTTGTACTGTCGTTTGGCTGAATGAACAGCGTGTGGAATGTTTCTCCTCCTCAGTTCCAGACGCAAAAAAAAACTTGTCTCATTGCTTGAGCGCCTTGCAAACTGTGCTGTTTATCAATGGTTTCTGATTTGGTTAAACCTTTAGGGGTTTGATGGGGGCTATGTCGGCTAAATCGGTTTGATTTACAACAGCATAAGCAATTTTTTTAGATATGTACTCCATCACTAGACACTCACCGTGTTCAGCCAGTAAATGTCACTGCTTACCATTGTCACCATCCATTAAGTGGTTTCTTGTGTCTTAGCTCAGGCTCCCTGTTCTGTGTACCACTGTGTACGACACGTTATCCCTGACCCGTGGAGATGGGGGTTAAATTGATATACGTACCGCTGGCCTAGTGGCCCGGGTACTTAAGGCTCTAATGTAGTCTGACAGTGCGTCGCGAGTTCGAGTCCCGTTCCCGACGGTCTTTACTGCATGTCTCTCCCCATCTCTCTCTCTCTCTCTGTTTCCTGTCCATCTCCACTGTAGACTATAAATTAAAGGCAGAAAAGACCAAAAACTAAGAATATAAGTAAGGTTATGAGAGAATAATCACAGGATGGGGGGGTGCTTCACTTCATGCATGTGTGGTTATTTTGTCATAACTGACTTGCTCACTTTGCATTATCCAGCTTCAACTAACGTTAGAAGTCTCCATAATGGCCACAAATACTAAATACAGTATTACATAATACAATTCTCCCATGGTTATTATTCAGCTACAGTGATGTATTTTTGTCAGCCAGGTGTGTCACTAATTACGAACCAGACTGCTTCCATGAATTAGAAGTACATTATGATTCAGTACGCTGTTCAGTTCTCATTAGCAGTGTTGTAGAGTAAATGTAATGTACGTGCTCTGTTAATTCCCAGTGCCCGTGGTATAAGGTTAAGTACAGACAAAGGTTTTAGGGCTGTGCCTACAGTACCAAGGGTTTACAGGATTGCTGACATAAGTTATGTCCACACTCCTACATACGTTAACTCTTTAAGACCGGGAACGCATCTGTGTGTCATTTTTACATTTCTTTGGCTATTCAAAAATAGCAGATATACAAGCTCATAGCGTGGCACCGAGTGCCGCGCTATGAACTTGTAGATCTGCTATTTTTTTTAAATCATGAAAAGTTGTGCAAATATTAGATTTTCTTTTTTTTTTTGCGGACATTTCTAACTCAAATCTTTCCTTCTGGGGGTTCCTGGAACTAAATATTTTACAAATATTTGCTTTAAAAAATATATAATCCAAGATTTTGCCGCAAATTTTCAAGATTTTTCAAAAATAGCAGATATACAATACAAGCTCATAGCGCGGCACTCGGTGCTACGCTATGAGCTTGTATATCTGCTATTTTTGAATAGCCAAAGAAATCTTATCTAAAAATGACACACAGATGCGTTCCCGGTCTTACTGGGTTAATAACAATCATATTTCCCCTTTATAGAATGTCAAATGAATGGCATTTTTCCTTCAGCCTAGTCCCCACAACAGAGGGTAAATATGAAATATGTCTGTGTTGAAGGGCAGTATTTCTCCTTGTTGTTATCCACCACTGCTGCTGGTACAAGCACTTTCGGTATGCACACCATGTCAAGTGCAGGCAATGCCAGCTTCCTGACAAGTAAATGAAAGGCCCCATCGTTCTTCTTGTTTCTTCCCAGGTGACACCCTCTGTCCCCATTCCGTCACCATCAAAAAGCTGAACAAGATGCCGAGAACCTCAAAAACGGTCCATTATGGGCTGCCAGGGGGAGCGCAGACACCATTAAGGAACGATATCGGTTACAAATAATGCATGTCTCCATCCTCATTCTCATCCTGTCTGAGAGAGGAGGGACAGCGCACTGAGATGTACAGATGCACCACAGAGACCTTGCAGTGCTGTGCAGCGTCCTCGCTCTCACAGACCAAGGGCATCTCCCCCCACCAGAGACCATAGTTTCTGCGTAGAGGCACGCCATGTAATTCCACACTGAACGCACTGAGCGTACTGCGCGAGGCGATTGAAATGAAGTGCACTTATATCGCCGCTCTAAGCACAGACGCCATTTGTGTCTTTACATCACGGCCATATTGTGATGTTCTTTATCGCTCTGTTTTTGGTGATACATGGAGGATACATAATACTGCAGTTCATAAAGTGGTCTGATAAACGAGGGCTCTCATCAGTCTCAATAACCTTACCACCGGTGATATCAATGTCACTTTTCATGGCTGCTGAAATTAAAGACCGCGGGGATGGGGGAAGTCATTACTTAGAAAAGTCATTTAACCATCTCCGCCCATAGCGTATGAAACAGCACTGTCAAGCCCTTTGCATCAACATTTGCTTTTGGCTGCACAAGGTTAGTCAAGCACGTAGTGCAACTGTAACATCTCCTTAGTGGTAAAAGATGCAGTAATCAGGATGGGACAAATTCCATATTTAGTTAATGATTTTTGTGCGCTTCGGGAACCTTGGCAGTTCGGTGCTCTCAATCAAATTTGTCTTTCCATAAAGATTAAATGACAGTGTCTGCTGGGGTTAAGCTCACTGTTACTTAATTATCTTCCTCTCTGTTTTATCATGATGTCGTTTTCTCTTCAGATGATCTCGCTAGAAACAATAGTGATAGGAAATTATTTCACTACAGCCAACCATCAGTGAGGTGCAGCAACCTGGATTCAAACAAACATCTACCACTCTTCCAAAGGGGAATTTCCCCAAGGCAGAGTTACTCTACTACACTACCACAAGCACAGACAGTAGAGAGACAAAAACATTGTAAGATGTGTTGAAGCACGTCACCGTTTGCCAAATGTGGAAATCTAACTGGCTCTTGAGGAACTTTACTGTGAATCATTGGATGACTCCATGCTTTTACTGTTGATTGTTTAATTGTGATGGGGGGAAAAAGGCAACAGTGACCAGATAAACAGTCCTCACAGTTTTGTAAGTGCAACATTCTTAAGATGTAATCTCAAAACTCTGAAGGCTCACTCTTTCACAGTGAGATGCCATTAAGTTCTGAGGCATTTATGTCTTTTTAATGAGAGAGCTAAATTGCTTTCATACGCAGTGATTTTTGTGCAAATGAAAGCCTTACAGACTATGAATGTCAAGTAGACAGCTAAATGTTCCTTGGCACAGTGCAGGCCATGGGCTATAGCATTAGGAGGCTCACAAATGACCATGTGACAGGGCTCTGCTCTGCAAGAAAAGAAAAATGACAAAGTAATGGATGAAATGCAGATTTCTGCCGGGAACAAACTTTACGCTACAAGTCACATACGTAATGATACAGGAGATCATTGCTGTAGGGGGGAAACCTTGTATGTAAAAATTGGTTACTTTTAAAAAAGAACCTGTGTTCAACAGATCCAATGTAATTATTATTTATTCACAAGCTCTTGTTAATACTTTTCATTGGTTCAATATTAGACACACTTAACCACCTACAGTTTCCCTTTCACATTTTTTCAAAAATATCAGATCTACAAGCTGCATAGCATTGTGATGCATTGTGGGCTTGTAGATCGACCATTCTGGCTACTTTTGTGTGACACTGTAGTATGACAAAGTAGGGCATTAATTGACAAAAATAAAACGTGAACATTTGAAATATGGAGTTACAAGTTACAAGGTTTTTCCCCGACAGCAACAATGACGATGATGAATTACAGATTCTTAAACAAAGAGCTGCTTCCAAGTAACAGCCAAGCTGTGCCAAAAATGCACACTATTGTACATATTTTCTAACACTTGCAGTGTCAGGATAAGTAAGAAATCTGTCCCAGCAAACATGTATGAAGTTTGTTGGGACAACCGTTGCCAGAACTGACATTTGTAACAACAACCACAGTCACAACCAGGAGAGTGTGTTCAGATATACTACAGTACACACATCAGTTGTTTACTATTTGCCATAAACACGAACATGGCTGAATGTCCTAAGATCACCTCGCTCCTTTTGAGCATGTCCTCCTAATTAGTAGCTCCCTTAGTACCAACATTTAAAATATCTATTAGTCTGTGTTTCATTCTGTAAACAATATGACCACTGTGTTTGTAACTGTTGCGAAAACTATCAACCTATCAGAGAAGCAGTTGTTTGCCTACAAAATGTTGTGCTTATTTTTTTTTTTACTGAAGTAAAAGTATCAATACTGCAATGTAGAAATATTCTGTTACAAGTAAAAGTCAGAAATTCAGAATTTACCTGAGTAAAAGTACAAAAGTATTGGTATCAACATGTACTTAAAGTACCAAAGTAGAAAGTACTCATTATGTAGAATGTCCCATTTCACAAGTTTTCAAATGTATAAAATGTATAAAAATCTTTTGAAAATAGCAGATCTACAAGCTCACAATGCGTCACATCGCGACACATTGTGAGCTTGTAGATCGGCTATTTTCAAATGGCCGAAATGTATATAGGGCTGAAGTGGATAATGTATCTTTTGTAATAATAATCAAAATAGATGTAGTGGAGTAGAAGTAAAAGTATAGGCCTACTGCAAATTGGAAATACTCCAGTAAAGTAAAAAATACCTCAAAATTGTTAAGTACAGTACTTGAGTAAATGTACTTAGTTACTTTACACCACTGACTAGTGGTACTAGTGGTATAAACACTGATCGGACATTGACAAGGGTTTCACACGTCTCCTACTGTAGCAGCATTAGCATGTTGAAACCATCTAGGCCTACGGCCTCTCTTAGAGATGCTAAGCAATAAATCATTGCAGATAATCATTTCTTTCACCTAAAAAAAACCCTGTCTATATTGGTAAAGCAACTTGCTGTTTCTGATGAGCTGGTGTTTTACATCTAGTTTGAGCCCGCAAAGAGTAGTGACGGGTAATGGATATTGTTGTCAAGGCGAATGTGAAAATCTGTCATGCACACTGTCAGCAAGAGAGCCTTGAAATAAATGAAACACAGAAAAGCCCAAATGTGTGACACTGTTCATGATGACAGGTGGAACTAAATGTAAGTATCATACCGTTGACATTTCTTATCAGTTATGGAATCAGTCAGTAAGAGTAGACAGGCCAAGGCCGTGGACTGCCTGCACCCAAAATGTTGTTCCAGGGACCCCCCAGAAGCAAATATTTGAGTTAAAAATGCTTGCTTCAAAAGTATATATGCGTTCAAAGATTTGCACACATTTTCATGATTTAAAAAAAGGAAAATAGCAGATCTACAAGCTCATAGCGCGGCACTCGGTGCCGCGCTATGAGCTTGTATATCTGCTATTTTTGAATAGCCAAAGTGTAACATAATGGTTAAAGTGCATTCATGTTTCTAAATATAAACAATCCAAACTCATGTTATACTTTGATAACCTTTACAAAATGTAACGGCATTTTCACATCCGTGTTCACAAATAAAGAGCATAAAAGTGAATCTACTTTGTGTAATTATGCCACTTTGTAATTGTAAATAACATTAAATAAATAAGATCAGACAGGAATAAGAAAGCTATAGGCTGAAATTGATCAGAAAATTATAACTTCTGGTGGGTACAAGTATTTATTTATTTCTCAGGAGATCCTTGCTTTCTACTTGTTGTTCTTTGTGGGATTGAGGGAACAATGGCATGGCTGCTGCCAGAGTCCTTAAACAGAATATCTAGGGTAAACACGACATTTGAGAAACTATTTAGTCCTGAACTGATAGTGCCGTGCAATTATTTCCCTCGTTGTACCGCATAATTACATTCACGTCATGCTTTTGACATTCAACCTTAATGCCCTACTTGTTCCGGAAAGCAATGTGCCTTGTGTGTTTAGAACAGCGAATAATGTATTAGGAGTGGGACTTTACTGTATTGCCTGTATAGGAGCAAGGGTGTAGTATTTATAGTGCTTCACCCCACGGGCTGCAGGGCCGCATTGATGCTGAAATTAAACCTTGGAATCCTGCCAGACAATCTTCAGGGAGAGTCTCCTGGCAGGACACAATGCACTATAGCACCGTTCTTGGCCTTCGCTCCCAGAAACTCGAGCGAGGTAGTACTTTCTTGTGCAGTTCCTACAGGTGGACTGCATTGTGTTGTCACACCTGCTGATGAACAGATTCCTCCCTCAGGACTCATCCCATGTGTTAACAGGATGGCGAAGGGAAAAGCCAGGACAGTTTGTCCTCTACAAACCTTCTTTGATGAGATTTTAAACCCCCTGCCAATGGCCATGGATTGCAACAACAGCCAAGTCCATTTGTATTCAGCCATATATTGTAGACCACTAAGATTAATACAGTGTTCCGCAATAGTTTAGAGTCTACGCCTCTAATATCCGGAGTTTTAATTTACCTCTGAGAGTGTATCGCTCGGGTGGTACGGCGGTAAAGTACCTGCCCACACTGCCGCGGAGTGTAGGTGTTCGAATCCAACGCGGTGCATCCGGCTTTGACGAGCATCTATACCAGTGGTTCTCAACCAGTGGTCCTTGAGGTGGTTCCAGGTGGTCCCCAGCTAAATGATGGAGAGTTGGTAACCAAATAGACCCTTGTTAGGTAGATAGAGCGTAAAATGAAAACTTGTTAGGTAGATATTTAACTCTTGAGAGCGTAAAATGAAACCAAATGGTTGACGAGCATCTATATCAGTGGTTCTCAACCAGTGGTCCTTGAGGGGGTTCCAGGTGGTCCCCAGCTAAATGATGGAGAGTTGGTAACCAAATAGACCCTTGTTAGGTAGATAGAGCGTAAAATGAAACCAAATGGACCCTTACGGGTCCATTTGGTTTCATTTTACACTCTCAAGAGTTAAATTATTGTTAAACATCTGCATTACTTAATTAAAGAATTGTTATTTTGATCAACATTTGCCTGTTGTCTCTCCTATGGTACCAACATCAATACAGAATGGAATTGAGGACAATTCTACAAATATTCAAAGTCTTGGGTCTGAGAGGCTAAACCTCATTAAACAGTGGTCCGTGGCTCAAATGCCGAATAAATAATGGACCTTGATATGAAAAGGGTTGAAAACCACTGATCTATACAAACACAATTGGCCTGTGTTCGGGGGAGGGAAGCTGAGTGGTGAGGGTGATATTTGTCACTGCACGTACTCCTACGGGCTGGGCGGCACCCGTCAGCAGAGGGTGTTGGGTTGGAGCAGAGCATTCTATTGGAGAGTTACGTCAACTAGGGGACAGAAACAGCGCTGGTCACGTGGTTCATGTAAACTCGAAATAGTGACAAACGCTCATAGACTCCGGTACCTTCCGTAAACTTCCGGTTCAGGGCTTTGTCACTATTCGCCAATAGAAGGCTCTGTAGATGTAGAAGACTGTCCCGATGAAGAGAACGAAGGTGACGCAACTCTCCTTATATGGCTATGGGTTGGAGGAGTAGGACAGAGATGCCACGTCCTCCCAGTGGGGGCTCCTCACTGGCAGGTGAGCCAGTAGGGTACAACAACAGCAGTGGTGCTGACCAGCATACTGTTCTCTTTCCACTGTGTATTTTGGCATGTACACTGTTTGGAATGTGAACGTGGTACTGTTTGTTTGTGCGAGGTAGAAATGCTCAGGCAGTCTCTCAAAGAGCTGTTGTAGTTTTTGCCCCGGGCAGCACCGCCGGCGCACCTCATATCCACATAATGCCCCACCGTTGAATGCTAAGGCCTGACATGAGCCGCTACTCTGATGTGGAGCTCATACCTGAGTTGTGGGCACGTTATCTCCAAACGCCTGAATGTTTGAATGCCTTGGGAGTGGGGGAGGCAAGTGAACCTGTTATTATATATTCAGTATATGGGGCAATGAAGGTGAAGATTTGCGAAACCTGCCCTTGGTAAGGTTATTGTACACATATATCTCACGAGACACACTCACAGTGGAGTTCATACTCTGTAACAACTATATTCTTCATCAGACTTTTGGAGCTGCATCGCAACCTTTAATAAAAAGTGAATACATTTCTCATCAAGGAAGCATCTACTTGGTTGTTTGTGCATCTATTCTACAGATTAGACCCTCCAGAAAAACGCAATTATGCGATCGCATAATTTACCGCATAATCAGCAAAATGGCGCATAATTATGCGGGGGTGTTTTTTTTTCAAAAAGGGTGCATCGCATCACATAATATGCACATCGCATCTCATAGCATCGCATAATGCACATCGCATCTCATAGCATCGCATAATGCACATCGCATCTCATAGCATCGCATAATATGCACATCGTATCTCATAGCATCGCATAATATGCACATCGCATCGCATAGCATCGCATAATATGCACATTGCATAATATGCAAAATATGTGCATATTTTGCAACTTCACGCAATTTCACAGCATAAAATCCTCCATACATCTGGTCAGCTCTCCAGTACATTCCGCCCGTGTCTTTCTTTAGTACGTCTATAGGGATGCCCCCATGATCGATGCCTGTGTGTTGGCTCCCGTAGCACAAGCTTGCTGGCTGGGAGCTCCCGGTGTTGGCCAGCCTCATTATCCTGGCTGCTATCCTCTAACTCACTCTTGGTAACCCCACATACAGATGTTTGGTGATGTTCTGGTTGATGTTTAGTACTGCACGCAGAATTCTGGTGTAGCACCCATCCAGGGACTTCTGCAGGGCAGGCTTCAGAGTCCAGCATTCACAGCCGTATAGGACAACAGACTCTACATTCGCAGAAAAGAAGCTGAGCTTGATACAGTGTGTCGGGGGAGGTTGGACTACCACATACTGGCCATGCCATTCAAAGCCCTCCATGCAACCACTTTCCTCACTTTAAGGTCTTGCTCTGACTGATTTGTTAAAATTCCTGCAAGTATTGGAAGATATGTGAGGCTCCTGTATGAACTATTGACAAAGATTAAAACTAAGGACATTTTCATTGTGACTTTTGTTTGTTTTTGTTCGTTTTGAAAAAGCACAATACAGCTTCAGTTATTTATCTTTTTTTTTGGTAAAGCCTTGTTTTTATTTTTTATTTCAGTTAACTAAAATATTTTTTTCAATTCTAGTTTTCGTTATTTTGTTAGTTTTAGTTAACCTTAATAACCCTGGAATCAGGGTATCAGACTGATGCCACTGTAGTTAGTTAGTTAGTTCTGAGTGGTCCCCACATTTTGGCACAGGGATCAGAGAGAGACCATAATCCATATAGTGTTGTTTGTCATGAGAGCCTGGTTGCAGATCTTAAATTAATGACAGTTTGT
Source organism: Gymnoscopelus microlampas (assembly GCF_963454915.1). Classification (NCBI taxonomy): domain Eukaryota; kingdom Metazoa; phylum Chordata; class Actinopteri; order Myctophiformes; family Myctophidae; genus Gymnoscopelus; species Gymnoscopelus microlampas. Next base: position 31,032,638 of record NC_139954.1, read on the forward strand.
TCAAATATCGCCAAACATGCTGGATATTTTTAATTAGGCTGTCCCCACAAATGTTTTTGAAATTAACCATAAAGATAGGCTATTGCTCAAAAAGGACATTGCCTGGAACCAATTTGGCCTTAAATAAATAAGCATCTGTGTAATCATGATAAAACGTGTAAGTTATCTTTAATTCACGTGTCAGAAACTGTCCGATATGTCTTTCAGAAGAACCCTCAAATTGTATTTGACTACATTTGTTTGTTCCGTGTTATGTTTCTATTCACCAACTCTGATCATTATGAACATCTTCCCACATCAGTAGGGTAGTCTCTTGGAAACAAAGAATGAAGAGAAAGCTGTTCATATCTAGGACTTCAAGAAAAAGGAAAAGAATAGGGTGATGCACAACATAGGCAGAGATGAACACGGCAGTGGAATGGGAAGATTGACGAGTGAAATCACCAGTGTGATTTATCTGACAACCTTTAAGGAAAGGTTGTGGGTCCCCAGGGAGTACTGCCATGCAGTAGAACATAGTAGAGGGGCAGAGTGAAGAAAAGGTCAAGAGTCAAGTGAGGTGCAGGATTGCAGAAAGAGAATTTCCTCAGGTGTAGCATTTCTTATAGTGCCTCCACTGCACTCTTGCCAGGCTGTTATGAGTAAAGTCAAATTTATACTTTGTTGTGCGACAGTGTCGCTCGACCAAGTATGAATTAGGTTTACCTGTCTAAGTTTAATATACTGTATGTGCTTCTTGGGTAATATTATTGGCTGTTTTGTAGGGTCTAGCTGAATGTTAGTAGTGGGAAATAAAGTGGGCATTGGCAATACAGTTTTGTTAGTGTTAGAATCGGCATGTTTATTTCTCCCGCTTTCCAGATTAATAAAAAAAGAAAAAGTGTAGGTCACATCCTAGTATATTACTGGACCACAAGTATATTGCTGGACTACAAGCTCACAACGTGTCGTGATGCGAGGCATTGCGAGTTTATAGATTTTTGGTGGGTTTATAGTTCCTTTAGGGGAAAGGAACTGGTTGGAATAACGTGTTCCTTCCATGCGCTACATCCTGCCGGGGAAACTCCCTGCTGTCGGGTGATAAGAAGGCTTGTTAGCTCTCATGCATTGAAGGACGCATGAGCTTGGCTCTGGGCTCTCCCTAGGCTGGCAGAGGGAGTGTAGCGCCCAGGATTACTTACACAATTGGCACTGGGTGAAAAAAATGGGGTTGTAAAATTGTGGGATATTATATATTTTTTAAACATAGCCTAAACAAATAGCACAATAATACATGTCATCAACAAATACAAAACACTATAGCGTGCCGCAGAATAGAGCCCTATATATGTACAATATAAAGGAGAAAAAGAGAAAACGTCGGCAGTGAATGACACCTCCTTTCTATGGGAAATTGCATTTACCTTCCCCTGTGGTCTCCTGATAGATGTTTTTTTTTCAGGCTAGTTTTGAAAGAATCCAGTGATTTACATCACTTTTAATGGACGGTGTCAGGGCATTCCACATTTTGGTGGCAGAGTAGTAGAATGAGAATTTGACCATGTTTGTTCTATATTTGAGTAGTACAAGACCATTGTCGCCCCCTCTAGTTGTCCATAAAACTCAGAGCGATGGTTATTGTTTCACTTCCCCCCTGATGTCTCGTTCACCTTCAAGCACATATTATGCTACAATATCTAACTCCTACCCTTGATCTGCTTGACAAGAGAAGTCAGCTTCTCCACCCCCAAAGGCATGTGCTGGGGCTAAAAGTACAATGTCCTTTTTAGTAGCATGCAATCATGGAGGGGCAGCAGGCTGAAATCATGTCATTGAGGTTAATTACAGGCAATTAAACGCCAGTTGGCTGTTGCGCTGACACTAGGCGAGGATGAATAGTGGTTTACTGTCTGTCAGAAGTGTCTGTCCGTGTGGTGTTATTGGAGTGGGCGGGGTGGGTCTACTGTTACTTCCTGTGGTGCGGTTCTATTTTGTTAAAGTGACTTTTGTCCTTCATACATACTTTTGGTATTCTTTCAACATACTACAGTATTAGAGCTCATGAGTGTAAAATTGTGTGAATAAAGTCTCTGTGCGATCGAAGCACTGCATTATGTGCACACGGTGCCACACCACATTATATTAAACAATGGAGCTTGTAAACATTAACTTAAGATTCAAAAGGCTGACAGCTTCCAAATCAATCATCTTGATTTGATAGCTGACATGTCAAATAACCGTAGGATGCTGTATTTCAAGAGTTTTTTTGTTTTTGTTTTATTATTATAACCATCAGTTATACAGCAGCTGTATTCCTGTCTGCTTCGTCCTCTATATCACCTCTCTTAATTTTCCTTTTTCCCCATGTTTTATTTCCATTCCGCCCCCATCTCATCCTCTTAATCAACCCTATTTAGCCTATGCTCCATTTGAGTTGCGCTGCTTGTTTCTGCTGCTTCAGAGATGAGCATTCTAGAGCTGAGTGATATTCAATATATCTCACATCCATTATTGATCCATATTTAACCAAAGTTGAACAAGGCCTCTCTCTGACTTAAACATTTTAAATACAAAGGTTGGGAACTCTTGCCTGAAGGATTTGTCTCTGTCACAGTGTTAATGGCTGTCCACATGAAGAATTAATAGCTGTAACTATAAATAAATGGTTTTAAAAGCGATATTGTTGGGATCACTTTTAGAGCAATTTGATGGAGCATAGAATACTGACAGACAATCAAAATGTACAGGGCATCGCATTCAACACATCACTTATGTACATCATATGTTTAGAGAACGTTATTGTTCATGAGTGTAGATGCTCACATTATTATCATTATCGTAACCTTTATTGTTTTAATACTGGACAGCTATTGTATGGAAAAATCTTAAAATTACAGCTGCTTATTACAACACTGTGATTTTTACAATCACAAGCATTCAATGGTGGACACAAAAATATGTCAATTATGATCTTTTCCTTGGTGGTGGTGTTATTGTTATGGGTATCCTTATGCTTTATACTATATGTCTCACAACGCCTCACATTGTGAGCTCGTAGTTTGGCTATTTTCGGCATGTGACATCATTGTACGATGAAGTATAAATCAGGCTTCAGAAGGGAGAAGCTCACCGAGACGTCTCCACAGACACTGATGTGTTGTGACACTGATGGTGCACACAGCTGACCTTTGGGCTGTTGAGTGCGCTCAGACAACACTTGCTGCATGTGTTTGTGTCCCAGAGACAGTCTAATGAGGATGTGTCTGCCCACTCCAAGAGGAAGTGCCAGAATACAGCTGCTGCCAACAGCGCTGTAATCACAGCGCCTTGCCTGACTCATATTGCATTACATACTTGTCTGGGGAGGATTATTCCTATGGCGCTTTAAAGGGTTGAGATATTATCCCCAAATTAACTTACCGTAAATCTTATATATTTTGGTTATTTTGTGGTTTGATGAACCAGACAATATTGCTGTTTTTCTTTTTACACTTGAAATTTTGAGGCTGTCATGGTTTGTGGGGTTTTAAAACATACTGTACAATGTACTATACAGTGCAAATCTGGAGTGTGAATTTAACTGGAGTCTACAAATGGTCTCTACAGTGGCAGGGAGGAAATGCAATTTTTGGTAGTAGACAACTTTTAATGAAAATTAGATGACCTGGCTCCACTAAAGTACAGTATGACTGAAATTAGATAATTTGATCTATCTTTGCTAGATTCATTGTATTCCATTGTATTCCACAATTTAATTTAATTCTATCTATCTATCTATCTATCTGTGTGTCTGTCTGTCTGTCTGTCTGCCTGCCTGCCTGCCTGCCTGCCTGCCTGCCTGCCTGCCTGCCTGCCTGTCTGCCTGTCTGTCTGTCTGTCTGTCTGTCTGTCTGTCTGTCTGTCTGTCTGTCTGTCTGTCTGTCTGTCTGTCTGTCTGTGCCTAAATCAGGCATTACAGCCTGTGAGACTGTGTGATTGTTCGTGTGCACAGACATTTGCCCTGTGCAACCTGTTTCCATTCCTGGGTGTGAGTGCACGTGGATTGCACAGTAAAAATGTGTTCATTTAACCCTGAGAGTGCACAAAATGTCAAATGAGCACTCAGGATTTTACAGTGTGTTTTATGTTTGATGTTGAAAGAACTGAAGCATGGAGCAGCTTTGGAGTCAGTGTGAAACCACAGCGGCACGCTCCACTTTATCCGGCCAGTCTGTTATCGGGGGTCACGTCATATTGCCGCTCCCATTAAATATTCACCTGGCACTCTGAGGAGGACGTCACCTTAGGGGAGGCCTGCTTGGCCAACACCTGTCCCATCTCTGCTCTCCATTTGAGGTTGTTTTGACATACCTGTGGTTCAGGAGAGTGATAGATCTCCTTGGAGGTCCTCTGCCTTGTGATGAAGGGCAGATGTGACATTCTGGGTTAATGGACAGCTGGTCTCAAGTGTGCTCAAAAGAATATTGATCTCCAGGACAGCTTTAAACTGATACGGTTGAGTTCTCATAGTGCTATTTATGATGTTTTGAGTGAACGTCCAGAACGTCCAGTTCATCTGCTTTGAAGGTGTCCTGTATTCACATTGTTAAACAGTAATGCTGTATTTCAAGGAAGATTCTGTTATCCTCCTTCAACCAATGAGACTCAGTAGTGTCCTCTACTTTGAATGTCCTTATGTTGGCACTACAGAATGCTGATGAATCTAAGTAAAGCTTCCTCGTTTGTCTTCCATGTTCGGTGGCTGTCCTTAGGCTTACAAGGATTGAGGAGATAGTCACTCTTTGGAGGAGAGTCAGTGGTGTGTATGAAAAAGAATATCACTCATTTAACAGCCCCTCACCACCAAAATGCCAATGGAATACATTTTATCCTCTTAAAGGCTTTGGTAGGATTGGCTGACAAATGATGAGTAGAATTTGTGTTGTGAGTTTCAATCTACAAAATAGTAGCCACAGAAATTGCATTGTGTCTCTTCCTGTGAGCAGGTGGGTCCGTTTTATTGACGGTCATCATGCCCAGTGGTCATCTGGCATGGCCTTTTCCTGAAACGTAAATACAGACAGTAGCCTACTGCACTAGGAACAAAAAATGACTTCTAAGTGCAGAAATTCAATGTACTCTGGTAAAAGCTCTCTCTGATAATCTCATTACTGAAACTTTCTGTTTGCCAATTAGCATTCAACCTTGAAGTGTGAGGCATAGTCAGAAAAGTCACCATCTGTCAGTACAATGCAGGGCAACCCTCTGTGATGTTGATGTGCTCACAGCTCTCTGACTGTGTTTGTTTTGGCTGCAGGAACTTCTACTACATCACCATGCTGCGCGACCCAGTCTCCCGCTACCTGAGTGAGTGGAAGCATGTGCAGCGTGGAGCCACATGGAAGACCTCCCTCCACATGTGTGATGGACGCTCGCCCACCCAGGATGAGCTGCCCACCTGCTACAGTGGTGATGACTGGTCGGGTGTCACCCTGACAGAGTTCATGAATTGCCCGTCCAACCTGGCCAACAACCGGCAGGTCCGCATGTTAGCCGATCTTAGTCTGGTCGGCTGCTACAACCTGTCGTCTATGAACGAGAGCGAGCGCGACCACATCCTGCTGAGCAGCGCCATGAGCAACCTGAAGAACATGGCCTTCTACGGCCTGACCGAGTTCCAGCGTAAGACGCAATATCTGTTTGAGCGGACGTTCAGCCTTCGCTTCATCGCCGCATTCACGCAGATAAACAGCACGCGTGCCGCCAACGTGGACCTCAGCGAGCCCGTGCGCAAGCGCATCGAAGAGCTCAACTTCCTGGACGTGCAGTTGTACGAGTACGCCAAGGACCTGTTCTTGCAGCGCTTTCAGTTCACCCGCCAACGGGAGCACCAGGAGGTGCGCTTGAAGAGGCGCGAAGAGCGGCGCTGGCTCCGGGAGCAAAGAGAGCAGGGCAGGTCCTGGCTCCCCAAACGCAGAGGGGATGGAAACAGAGGTGGGAATGACGGAGGGGATAGAAAAGGAAATCACGGTGAATTAATTACCACTACTGAGGACTACACAAGCCAAGTGGCCCGTTGGTGAGGCTGCGGTTCCACAAAGAGAGTGAGAGCGAATAGAGATTCCACAGAGAACAGTTTCAATACATACTCTGAGTCTCTCTCTCTCTCCCTCTCTCTCTCTCTCTCTCTTGCTCTCTCTCATATCCTCTCTCTATCTTTTTGTCTCACTATTAATCTATCTACTGTATCTATCTGTTTCTCAGCTTCAATGTGATCCAAGCGCTCTGCTAGTTTCTTTATTGTTATGAAAACTGCCAAGTCTGTGAGTTTCACAGCAGCTCTGCCTTGGAGTGCCCTTTGGTGTCTTAAATCTTTAAATGGATGGTTTTATTGATTATTTTGTAATGGTTGTTGATTTTTGTTCATTTTGGTTTGTATATTTCGTTCCTTTATTTATAGGCTTAAGCCATGGTTATTCATCATCATGCAGATTGTTATAACTATTTAAAGACAGTAAAGCTGAAAGACAAAACAATCAATAGAAACCGCTCATATGCTGCTGTGTTTTAATTTAAAATTGGACATTCACTGTGAAGGGGCGAATGTCAAACTTGTTTTTCTCGTAACTGGCAGAAAAATTGTTCCACTTGAATTCTGTATAGAATAATTTACCGTTGCATGTCACATGTCCATGTTATAGTTAGAACTGGGGAATGGAGAGTGACTTCCAAAAATAAATGATGAAAGCCAAAGTAAACAAATTTACAAATTATATAAAAGTATATCTCCAATGTTGATATCTTGTGCAATACACTCTTTCTTCAGTGCAATATTCTGCTGATTGTACACCACATGCATTTTCTTTTAAAGATATTTTGGGGGCTTTTCTGCTTTCATTTCTTTGGATGGCACAGGAAACAGGGAGAGAGAGAGAGACGGGGAGTGACACGGAGCAAAGACCGCTAGGCTCGGGAATCGAACCCACGACACGCTGTCAGGCTGCATTTGAGCCTATGTGGTATATGCCTTAACCACTAGGCCATCGGCACACCATTCTCTAGGCATTTTCTTTTCTTTTCTGTCTTCAACTTCAGTTCTGACATTCTGAAGTTGCTATTCAGCTCCTATCTGTGTACACTGGAACAGGAAGTCAATCATAGAGCCACAAAGGCATGATGAACCACTGACGCATACCATTCTGTCTTGCTCTGGTCGAGACATTAACCACTTACTGTAAACCGTATATACTTTGTTGACCAGGGTCCCCCAGGAGTCTGTACTTGGTCCCCTCCTTTTCCCCCCCTCCACCAAATATCTTCACAGAAAATAGTAGCTGAATATTCACCTATTTTTGCCAAAACATTTCATCTATTATGACACATAGGGACGCTAGGTTTCATGTGGTTAAGCTAACATAACAAACAGGGACACGTTATCAAGTACTCTGATGTAACCCAAAAAAATATATATAGAATTATGCTTGAGCCATTTGAGATTTTATGAAGTAAAATTGGAGATTTGGTAAATATTACAGGTGATGAAATAGGTCAGTGTGGCTGGAGTGTGCGTGTGGCCTGACTACGAATGTAACGCTCAGCATTCGGCAGCCGTGCCTCTCTCCCCGTCACAGCGGCTGCACCATCCTAAATGTTTGTAGATCTCCACGTCAGCCGCACCATGGGCCGCCAGGAGGACACTCTAATGTCAGCAGAGACAGCTGGTGTACAAAGACCAACCTCAAAGCAAACAGGGGAGAAATAAAACACGCCAGTCTTCTACTACATTTCCAGTCCCCCAAATACAATTTGTAGGGTAGTGCGTGAAAGATGAATGCGGACATTTTATTTGGTTAAACAGGCATCAAAGGCGATGCAGCTCTCATGTCTCTTATCTCGTGCAATTTTAAATGTCTGCTCATCAAATTAAACGGCAGGTAAATGTCAGCATTTAAGTCATACTGTTGCTGCTATTTTTACCATATTGATGCCTTGTCTGTACAGTACAGTATACTCTTATTGCTCTTACTGGTACATAGCGTCTTCTTTGTTCATTAAGAACAACCACCCAGGGTTTCATACAACTGTTTTATATAACAATCAAAATACTGTATGACTGCTGTTAAAGAAGTTGTGTTCTTTCAGATGTTGGACAAACTGAACTAACACAATGTAGTTATCTATCCACGATCCACGTATTTGTGTGTGCCACTTATTTGTGTCTTATAACACAACATGGCATTGATAACAGCTACATTGCACATGCAAGAATGCCAACTATTTATGAGGTATTTGCATTATAGAATGAACATAATGTGTCATAATAGAGGAATGGAATGTTTGTGGCATGTTATTCATGTTTCTGTTTTTAACTGAAACTTTAATAGCATATGAATGATGTACCTGTTTTTTCTGACATTGTTATTAATATTAACCAATTAAAACCGGGAAAGCATCTGTGTCATTTTAGATTTTAGCGTTGGCTATTAAAAAATAGCAGATATATAAGCTACAAGCTTGTATGTCTGCTATTTTTTTAACATTTCAGAAAAATCTTGAAAGTGTTTGAAAAATGTTTTGAGAAAAAAAGTTTGAGAACTACTGATTTAAATGGCATGCACTTGTAGAGTTGGCCTCAGGTCTTAATGGGTTAATATTATTATTGTTATTATTAATAATAATAATTATTATTATTAATTGTATTTGTGTTGCACCTTTTCGG